>NC_073390.1:51340779-51545779 GCF_028641065.1 Leucoraja erinaceus
GACACCCTGCCATTTTAACGCATTTTGAGAAAGAATCCTAGCTTTTATTTGTGTATCTACAAACTGAGGCTCTGACATGTGTGTTATGTTTCAGTTCCAAGTGGTAATGTAGAAACAAAGAACTGTAGGGTGGCGTGGTGGTGCAGTGGTACAGTTGCTGCCTTACAGTGCCAGAGACCCGGCTTTGATCCTGACAACGGGTGCTACCTGGATCTCAACACCAGCAAAACCAAGCAACTGATTGTGGACTTTGGAAGGGGTAGGATGGGGACCCACAGTCCCGTTTAGATGGTGGAAAGGGTCAAGAACTTCAAATTCCTGGGCGTGCATATTTCCGAAGATCTCTCCTGGTCCCAGCACACTGATGCAATTATAAAGAAAGCACATCAGCGCCTCTACTTCCTGAGAAGATTACGGAGAGTCGGAATGTCAAGGAGGACTCTCTCGAACTTCCACAGGTGCACAGTAGAGAGCATGCTGACTGGTTGCATTGTGGCTTGGTTCGGCAACTTGAGCGTTGAGGAGCGGAAAATAATGCAGAAAGTTGTAAACACTGCCCAGTCCATCCTCGGCTCTGACCTCCCTTCCATCGAGGGGATCTATCGCAGTCGCTGCCTCAAAAAGGCTGGCAGCATCATCAAGGACCCACACCATCCTGGCCACACACTCATCTCTCCGCTGCCTTCAGGTAGAAGGTACAGGAGCCTGAAATCTGCTACATCCAGGTTCAGGAATAGCTACTTCCCCACAGCCATTAGGCTATTAAATTCACCATCAAACAAACTCTGAACTATAACAGCCTATTGCACTTTATCTGTTTATTTATGTGTATATATATGGCCTATACTATATAGACACACTGAAATGTTCTGTATTCATGCATACAATATTCTGCTGTGCTGCAGCAAGCAAGAATTTCATTGTCCTATCTGGGACACATGACAATTAACTCTCTTGGCGACGACTTGACTGTATGTAGTTTGTATATTCTCCCCGTGACCGCGTGGGTTTTCTCTGAGATCATCGGTTTCTCCCCATAATCCAAAGACGTGCAGGTTTGTAGGTTAATTGGCTTGGTAAAATGGTCCCCAGTATGCACACGCAGGTCACGGAGAGAACGTAAAAACTCTGTAGATATCGCCCATAGTCAGGATCGAACCTGGGTCTCTCGTGCTGTAAGGCAGCAACTCTACCTCTGCACCACCGTGCTGCTCCAAGGAAGAAATCCCATCAAGGCATTGGTGAGACCAAATCTGGAGTATGGTGTACAATTTTGGTCGCCCAATTATAGGAAGGATGTCAACAAAATAGAGAGAGCACAGAGGAGATTTACTAGAATGTTGCCTGGGTTTCAACAACTAAGTTACAGAGATAGGTTGAATAAGTTAGGTCTTTATTCTCTGGAGCGCAGAAGGTTAAGGGGGGACTTGATAGAGGTCTTTAAAATGATGAGAGGGATAGACAGAGTTGATGTGGACAAGCTTTTCCCTTTGAGAATAGGGAAGATTCAAACAAGAGGACATGACCAGAATTAAGGGACAGAAGTTTAGGGGTAACATGAGGGGGAACTACTTTACTCAGAGAGTGGTAGCGGTGTGGAATGAGCTTCCAGTGGAAGTGGTGGAGGCAGGTTCGTTGGTATCATTTAAAAATAAATTGGATAGGCATATGGATGAGAAGGGAATGGAGGGTTATAGTATGAGTGCAGGCAGGTGGACTAAGGGGGGGAAAAAGTTGTTCGGCACGGACTTGTAGGGCCGAGATGGCCTGTTTCCGTGCTGTAATTGTTATATGGTTATATTATATGATCATTGCCAAAGCACAATCTGCCATCTTAGACAAAACCTATTCCTTTTCCTAGTAGCTGCACGTTTCATCATCCAGTTGTACCTGTCAGATGTCTTAACATCCAAAAGAACCTATATCAGTATATTTTAAAATTTGTTAGTTCTGATGCTATCTCCTTAATAATTTGGAAATTTTAAAAGAGCAAATCTTTTAACTCTCTTTGGAAAATCTGCAGAGAATGATAAATGACGGATATATGCAATGGTTAAACAGAATATTTATATATTGAATAAAATATTTATGTGTGGGAAAGCATTGCAAATACTGGTTTGAATTGAAGGTAGACACAAAATTCTGGAGTAACTCAGCGGGGCAGAGACAACACAAAATGCTGAAGTAACTCTGCGGGACAGGCTACATTGCTGGAGTAAACTCCCATTCCTTCTCTCCAGAGGTGCTACCTGTCCCATTGAGTTACTCCAGCATTTCTTGTCTAAATTTGAATAAAATATTGCAGAATTTTGATTGATTTCCAGCAAATTGATAAGAAGTAAAGTTGAAGAAAAGGCAACCAGGGATCATTATCTTTGCTGGCTTCATTGAAAATAACCCAAGCAATGTCCAGAAACCTCGGTGGTGTGGGCTTAGCCACACTTGAACTAATGTGATTTCAAATCCCTTGAACAGGAATTCACTTTTCCCCACAACAATAACATCACCACATGAATTGCTACAGGTACACCATCGATTTTCCGGCATCCTTGATTCCTGAGCCTTGCTGGATTATCCATTTTGTTAGACCAACAAGAGGTCACGTAGAATTAATTCAACAATACGCCTCTGACCCTCTAATTATACCCCTCCCATGCATCTAAAGCACCATGGCCCTATTTTTGAAAATTAAACGAAGAATTAACAATTGACAAAGAAGTAAACAATGAACTCTTTCAGCATGGAGGCACATGACCCAAAAGGGCGTGCACCACACGCAGCGCTCACGTGATTTTTGTCTGGATTAAAGGCGGTGGCAGGTTATCAGTAGCCAGATTATTGTTGGTGGACCTCCATATGTGAACTTAAGAAAATAACATAAGCAGAAAGTGGAGGCACATGAGTCTTCAGATGTTGGGATGTGGAGCAGAAAAAACTGGGTGGATTTGGTAGGCCCAGCAGCATTTTTAGACTTTTGACATTCAGTGCAGAAACAGGCCCTTCGGCCCACCAAATCCGTGCTGACCAGAGATCACCCCGTACACCAACACTATCTTACACACTAGGAAGAATTTACAATCTTAGCTAAGTCAATTAACCGACAAACCCTTATGTCTTTGGAGTGGGGAGGAAAGGGATTACTGTCAGCTGGGTCAAGAAGGAAGTGCTGGGAATACTCAGCAAGTAGTGAAGAAAGAAGGAATTTCCAGTTTGCAGAAAAGGTCGCAAAGTGCTGGGATAACTCAGCAGGTCAGGCAGCATCTCTGGATAACATGGATAGGTGACATTTAGGGTCAAGACTCTTCTTCAGACTGATTGTAGGGGGGGAAAAGAAAGCTAGGAAAGGGGAGAGGCAGGACAAAAGATCTTAGAGCAGAGCAAGATAGGCTACTCCTGTGAAATACAATGGGCTGACGTAGTACGCTACGGAGGGGATCCTGGGCATTTTTCCCCGCCCATTTTAGTAACCGGAGCCTAGCTGACCCGACCCGACTCGCAGTGTAATCAATGTTGCGGGGCAACAGTTTGCGTGTGTGATATAGGGTTAGATTCATAATTCTGTTAGTTCATAATTCTGTTAATTCTTGTTAAAGAATAAAATGTTTATAAACAGACATACATGAATGTGATATAAATGTATATAATCATATAACACACACAATTATATTTCTTCTGATCCAATGGTGAACTTTATTTCAGACTAGACAAGGGACATTAAATAAGAAACATTGTAAACCTCCCCGCAACTTCACACACACTAGGCCCTATCCCACCCCTCAACTCCCTTACCTATGGCTCCCTCCCTCGCCTGCCCCCACACTACCATGTCTCCCCTTCCCCCCACACTCCCTCTCCCGCTGCCCCGGACTGCACACTACCTCTCCCCGCTGCGGAAACAAAGATCCGATCTTTGGCCGGAAGCAAGATGGCGGAACAAGATGGCGGAGCAAGATGGCGGAACAAGATGGCGGGGACTGGTCGCTAAAATGTGTCCTATAATCACCCATGAATCCGTCCATGAGCGTACTACACGTTTGCGTGAGAGTAACCCATCTTGCCCTGCTATAAGATCTTTGGGCGGGACAAAGCACGGCAGGTAATAGGTGGATGCAGGCAAGGGGTGTTTGATAGGCAGATAGTTGGAACAAAGGTCAGAGATAAAAGCAGAAGGTGCGAGAGGCTTGAAGAGTTGTGAATTGCAAAGCACGAGGGAGGAGAGTAGCAGGATGGGAGGGGGGAGGAGAAAAAGAGGTGGGAATCGAGGTGGGGCACATGGGATGAGGGGGAAGGGGAAGGAGAAGAAAAAGTCGGATGTGGGAGTCAATGGGAAGGGAGAAGGGGAATTGTGAGGGTAGCTAGTGCCTGTTTCCCAAGCAAATAATCTTATTGTAGATGCATAACCTTTATGCATTATTGAGCAAAGTCACACACAAGGCTTAAAGATTTTGTTCAGTACTGTTTGTTTTGATATGCCGCTAAAACAAAAGTTCGATTAAATTGAGGCTCAACATTGTCAACGGTACGAATAGAACAAAAAGTGTCCAACTCCTGCAAGATCGTGAATTACAGCATTTGTAGATTTATCTGTGAAAGCTGCAGCATTGTCATCTGTAGAAAAAGGCAATTGCTGAGGACAGTCTCTGGATTTTTTTCTTTAGTATTTGCACCGAGATCACTAACTGCATTTATTGGACATTGGTTCTTAAAGATTTCAAACACAAAACAAAAGTCACCATTTTCATCAGAAGTCATGTCATTTTTCCAGATCAATTTTTCAACACATGGCCACCCTTTACCGAATTCTTACAAGGATAGCATGGTGCAACACAAATTTGGATTTAACAGCGGCCCTATCTTTTCACTTTTCACCTTTTCCTTCCCTTGTTCTTTCTCTCTTGTTTTCTCTCATTTTCAAGTTCAAGTGAGTTTATTGTCATGTGTCCCTGTATAGGACAATGAAATTCTTGCTTTGCTTCAGCACAACAGAACATAGTAGGCATTAACTACAAAACAGATCAGTGTGTCCATATACCATAATATAAATATATACACACACATGAATAAATAAACTGATAAAGTGCAAATAACAGATAATGGGCTATTAATGTTCAGAGTTTTGTCCGAGCCAGGTTTGATCGCCCGGCGCGGCTTCATGGCCGTGGGATATTCCAGCGCCCGCCGGGGGCTCCAACTTTGAGACTTTTAGATCGGGAGCGGGGCTGTACATCGCCCCGCGCAGCCTAAAATGGCCGTGGGACTTATCATCGCCTGCCTGGGGCTTGGACATCGGGAGAGACATAGAGAACAGGGGAGAGAAAAGACTTTGCCTTCCATCACAGTGGGTCCACTGTGATGGATGTTTGTGTGAATTTAATTGTGTGTATGTCTAGGAATTGTCTTTGTTTGTATGGCTGTGGAAACAGAATTTTGTTTGAGCCTCACTGAGGCTCAAATGACAATAAAATAATTGTAATTGTAATTGTAATTGTAATTGTAATTGTAATTGTAATAGCCTGATGGCTGTGGGGAAGTAGCTATTTCTGAACCTGGTTGTTGCAGTCTTCAGGCTCCTGTACCGTCTACCTGAAGGTAGCAGGGAGATGAGTGTGTGGCCAGGATGGTGTGGGTCCTTGATGATACTGCTAGCCTTTTTGAGGCAGCGACTGCGATACATTTCAGGTTTAAAAGGTCAAAATTGAAGCTGTACAATAACTGTATAATTTTACATGCCGAATGTTTTATTCTTGGACAATTGCTTCTAATAAAAATAATAATAAAAAAAACAAGAAGTCATGTCATTCCACTTACGGGCACTCTCTGAATTACATAATAGGCAACTTGTGTAAATTAAGCAATTCTTTCACCCCACTGCTTTATTTCCAAGTTGCAAGTCTCGGTAGTTGTGCTCTACTGCCGTTGCATGCGAACTGTTTCCGCAAGTCAGGCAGATGTTCACGTGGATGATCCTCCATGGTCTCCATGTTGAAGCTCCCATATGGTCTCTGCGCTGGAGCTCCCTCGTGTGGTCTCCATGTTGGAGCTCCCGTGTGTGGTCTCTACACCAGAGCTCCACCATAGTCTCCATGTCAGACCTCCAACATGGTCTCCCGCATCAGCACTCCCACATGGTCTCTGCGCTGGAGCTCCCATGTGGACTCTACATCACAACTCCCCCGTAGTCTCCACGTCGGAGCTCCACATGGTCTCTGTGTCGGAGCTCTCCCGTGGTCTCCACATCGAGTAGTAAGCTTACCCTTGCACAGTAGCACTTTCCGTTTCCCATTTGTGTCATCTGACTGGTGCTCGGGTCCACAGGACGCGACCCTTACATAGGCCGAGGGGAGGGGCCCGTAACTTAACATCAGCATGGCATCTTCCACATACAATCGTTGAGCAAACAGTTCATGGGGTTTTAACACAAGAGTTCATCCACTTGATGTGCAAGGGCAGGAGACCATGAAACTGCAGCAGTTCCCTCTTGTGCCAATGCAGAGTCTGCACCTGGCTCCAGCACATCTCACAGTGCAGAGTCCTGAACAGTCAACTTTAAATCGTAATGACTCCATAAGCTGATAGTTTGCCTTCATTGCAACAGTAAGCACTGGCCATTAGCTTTAGGTATCCTCTAAACTCTGTATGAAAGTATTACCAACTTCATACATGCAAGAAACACAACATCAGTTACACTGATTCCAATCAATAAACCACACAATTTAATAATTCAGGGACACAACAACTATAAAACTACAGCCAAGAAAGCCGAGAAGCACAGAAACAAAATTGAAATTACACTTTAGCATTGGTGTCCGGATGTAGAACATAAGGCTGTCTCAAGACTGTAAATAAGATTTCACCAGATTAATCACCAGGTGAATTCCGCTATCTCCCTAAATCCCCTCCTTCCTCTTTCTCTCCCTCTTCCCCCAAGGCTGAGCAATTGACCGCAATTACAACGCATGATTGTTTTGGTCTGCGTTCAGGGAAACAAATAAATGATGATATATTAATTTTGTAGAAAGACAATGCTCAGGGTGCAACGGGAAAATACAGATCAATCAGTTATCCACAGGTTGAACCCATCAATCCTTGAGGCGAATCTTGCAAAGGGAAATGATTTTAATCCATGAAATATTGGCAACATCCAGAGTATGATGGATGGTCGTGTCGGAGCAGTAAAGAACAGGAAACGAGCTGGCTGTAAACTTTTATAGACAGACTGAACTGTTCACGTCCTCCATTGACTGAAAATATTGCATAACTATATATTGCGGTTGTCAAAGTGACCGTTATTTATCAATAAAGGAATTTAATCTGAAAAGTTGGACGAGGGGTTATTCTGATTTGAGAATTGCAAAATAATAAGAAACGTTGCTTTGAAACGTAGCAGTTCAGTTCAGTTTCGTTTAGTTTATTGTCACGTGTAGCGAGGTACAGTGAAAAGCTTTTATCACGTGTTAACTAGTCAGCGGAAAGACAATACATAATTACAATCGAGCCATTTACAGTGTATGTATGCTTGATAAGGGAATAACGTTTAGTGCAAGGTAAAGCCAGTAAAGTCCGATCAAAGATAGTTCAAGGGTCACTAATGAAGTAGATATTAGTTCAATTGTTGTTCAGTTCATTGGCTATATTTAAGAGGGAGTTCGATGTGGCCCTTGTGGCTAAAGGGATCAGGGGGTATGGAGAGAAGGCAGGTATGGGATATTGATTTGGATGGTCAGCCAGGATCATATTGAATGGCGGTGCAGGCTCGAAGGGCCGAATGGCCTACTCCTGCACCTATTTTCTATGTTTCTATGTTTCAAGACTGCTGTCTAGTTGGTGTTATGGGCCTTTCTCACCTAGGCGATTTTTCAGCGGACTGCTGGTGTCTGTCAAGGTGCCGGCAGTCGCCTGAAAAACTGGGAACTGAAACGGCGACTGTCAGAGTGACGCACGCACACACACACACACACACACACACACACACACACACACACACACACACACACACACACACACACACACACACACACACACACACACACACACACACACACACACACACACAACACACACACACACACACACCAACATGTCGCAAAGGCAGGGGACAGGGCAAGCGGGGAATGCTGTCTGAAATTCACACCATACAAAGCCAAGGTGATATAGACACACACCGCGATGAACAGGAAGGTTGGCGCTGTAATTAAGACGGCTAGCACAGTGTACAGTAAGTCCTTTAAAAGAAGGGAGAAGAGGGGGAGAAGAGGGGATAAGGTGGGAGAGGGGTGGAGAGGGGTGGAGAAGGGGGGGAAGAAGGAGTGGGGACAACTTTTAAGAAGCCAGCCAACTTTTAATAAGCCAGAGATACACGGCGGTGAAGTTCGGCGGACATTTAACATTACCGGTCGGTTATCCTTGGTTCTGAAAACTCCTGCTTCCATTTTTTTCCCCCCAATGAGCCAATGAAAATGACCAGTCAGCAAAGGCGATGAACTAAAACTACCTATGACTACCTGGACCACCCATAACTACATGGCGACCCCACTACAACTGCAGAATTATCGATTTTCTCCCTGGCGACCAATTTTGCGTTGAAAAATTAGCGGCGACCATACTGAGGCCGCGACTAGTTCCCAGAATGCGGGAACTCCTCGCGACCATGAAGGAGACTCACCAGCGACCACCAGCGAACATTTGGCGACAATGTGGCGAGCGCAGAGTCTCCTGCACGCGCCTAAAAAGTCGCCTAAGTAGGACAGGCCCATTAGGATGATTCAGTTGCCTGATAACAGCTGGGAAGAAACTGTCCCTGATTCTGAAGGTGTGCGTTTTCAGTGAGTTTTGACATAACTACATGACAATTCTCTTAGAGAAGGTAATGATATTTGTCTGATTTGTCAATTCATTGCATCATTTAATATCGCACAAATCCAACCCCATTTTTACCTTTTCCATTTGTCTTACAAGCACACAGTTTGAATCGGAGTTGAGAGTGTGATGTTGGTCTATATGGTGGCCCTCGGACTATCCTTGATCGGACATTGCAGCCTTTACCTTGCACTAAATCCATCCACTATTACAAATAATATCCTTTAGTGAGGCTGGCGTGCAATGATTCAATCGCTCTTTTACCAGCTTGAAGCATCCAGAGATAGCATTATACGTTGGGTAAAAGAATTGATGCCACTCAACCTAAACATTAATTGTATATCAGTCAAAGTGGGCCTTGCATTGGAAATCAGGTCCAAATAATAAAAACAATCTCTGCGCCTGAAATTACTATTAAGACACAAAGTACTTGTGCTGTAACAGCAGGTCAAGCGCTCAACCAAGAAAAGCAAGCCCAAAGCCAAAGTAGTATCTAAACTGGAGATGGATACAAAAGGCTGGAGTAACTCAGTGCTGAGTTAAACCCCTGTCCCACGGTACGAGTTCATTCCAAGAGCTCTCCCGAGTTTGCCCTGATTCGAACTCGGAGATTTACGATAATGGCCACTCGTCGGTACTCGGGGCTCTCGTGGACATTTTTCAACCTGTTGAAAAATCTTCACGAGTCTTCCCGTGCTTACCTGCCATTACGAGTCTTACCGAGTACCTGCCGTTAGCGTTACGAGTCGCTAAGAGACGTCCCTGAGCTCCGACGTACCCGCTAGGTTTATTCTCCGTGCTTACCACGAGTTTGATTTTTTTAAAACTCGGGAGAGCTCTTGGAATGAACTCGTACCGTGGGACAGGGCTATCACTCCTGCTTTTTGGGTCTATCTTCGGTTTAAACCAGCATCTGCAGTTCCTTCCTACACATAGTATCTAAACTGCTTATATGCACTTATACTATAGGATAATAACTGACTCCATATGCAATTGGAAGCTATCTAGATATTAAAAGCACATAAAAACTAATCATGTAGATGCCAGTATATCATTGGGATTATCAAATATGCATCAAATATGTATCAAATATAATGTATTATAATAAAACATCTACTGTAAGATATTGCCATTCGTGAAGTACGTCTTCAAAGTGGTTGGAGGCAAGTCAACTGTGGTGGTCAAATTTACATTAAACATTGAATTCACCCATATCAGGATCAAATCAGAGAATAAGGCCATTCAATTGGTAATTAAGTTGTGAATGTACCAAATTGCTACTATCTGTTTGCATAATGTATTAACGTCAATAAATTAGTTAAATTGAACATATGTACCATAGGATCATAAAATGTTATTTCAAGAAAGAATGTTACAGGTTAAAACTCCAAACGCATTGGTACATGCCAATAACATATAGTGAGCAGAATGGTAAATGTACGTAACAGCAAATATAATGAGTTAAAAATCACTTAACATGAGAAAAACTAGGAAAAGAAAATGAATTTAAGGGAAATTATTATGTTAAAAATATCTACAGAAATTTAAAAATGTCATCGGTTATGAATAAGGACAACTGCAAAATTTCGATTGCATAAGGTTTTGATCTGTCAGCTTCAGAGTGGGACCAAAGTTGCCCCCAATTAAAAATCAAGAGATTCCCCGTTTTAAGAAAAGAGCAGTTTGAAGTGTTTTGTTTAGTCATTTTCAGAGCAAACTCTTTCTGGAGATTGTCTTCATTTCTAATAATAACCTCCACAACTGAAGCCTTTAGACCTTTCTGCAAATGAATACCCAATTTTCACCTGGCCTCATCTCCTGATTTCAAAGGTAGGTTGATGCATGATGTCCTTCCGTTTGCGGAAACCTTTTCCTTCAACATGTCAAGAATCTATTGTCTCTTGATGGCTGCATTTTTCACTTCCAGACAACCTCTGGAAGTGTGTCAAGGTTTCAATCTTCAGCTTCCTGCATAATTTAAGCCTGCAACTACCTATTCTTCTGATGGAATCATTATATATCTAGCTGTATATATGTCCTTATAATTAAAATAACCTCATTTTTGGAAAGTGGATAATGAAGTATTTAATATTTACATTTTATTCTGTAGATGTGCAACCAATCCATCTAACATAGAAAATAGGTGCAGGAGTAGGCCATTCGGCCCTTCGAGCCTGCACTGCCATTCAATATGATCATGGTTGATCATCCAACTCAGTATCCTGCACCTGCCTTCTCTCCACACCCCCTGATCCCTTTAGCCACAAGGGCCACATCTAACTCCCTCTTAAATATAGCCAATGAACTGGTCTCAACTACATTCTCTAGCAGAGAATTCCACAGATTCACCACTCTCTGTGTAAAAAATATTTTTCTCATCTCGGTCCTAAAAGATTTCCCCCTTATCCTTAAACTGTGACCCCTTGTTCTGGACTTCCCCAACATCGGGAACAATCTTCCTGCATTTAACCTGTCCAACCCCTTAAGAATTTTGTAAGTTTCTATAAGTTCCCCCCTCAATCTTCTAAATTCTAGCGAGTACAAGCCGAACTTCTAAACTTCTAACAACTT
This sequence comes from Leucoraja erinaceus, assembly GCF_028641065.1. Taxonomy (NCBI): domain Eukaryota; kingdom Metazoa; phylum Chordata; class Chondrichthyes; order Rajiformes; family Rajidae; genus Leucoraja; species Leucoraja erinaceus. The sequence continues at coordinate 51,352,207 of NC_073390.1, forward strand.
TTAAATTTTGCAAATTGAAATCAACAGCAATATTTTTTTAATTTCTCATTGAGGATACAAGATCAAATCATCTGTAAAGTTATTTCTAAACTATGCAATTGCAATATTGCTACCGTAATTACAGAAATTCTTAATCTATTAAAGCTCATTAATTGCTTCATTGTTTCATTGTTGATAACACATAGGAAAGTAAAAATGCAATTCAAGATGGCGGCTATGGCAGATGCTGGGATACAACAATGGCAGGTTAGCAGATTGGACCCTCAAAAACATTCTGGATGCTTCTTGGTCATTTTTGGGAGGTTCCCTCAGGGCATGAAGAGTAAACAGTGGCCGGGTGATGCGAGGGACGACAGTTTGCAGGTCGATAGTTCGAGGCATCGGTGGTGGGCCGCTGGAGGCACTGCAACAGCCTGGGGCTCGATTGGATCGGGCGCTACTCCAACAGGTCGAGCGGGTGGATTGGATGCAGCCTGCAGCGGCACGGGGGATGAGCAAAAGTGGAGAACGCCAACAACTTTGCTAGGCCAGGCCGATCCTGCAACGTCGCCAGAACAACGGGACTTTATGGCCAAGTTAAGAGCTCTACTGTTATAACAAGTAGATCATAACAGCAGTCACGGTGGCGCAGCAGTAGAGTTGCTGCCTTACAGCGAACGCAGCACCGGAGACCCGCGTTCGATCCCGACTACGGGTGCTGTCTGTACGTAGTTTATACATTCTCCCTGTGACCTGCGTAGGTTTTCTCCGAGATCTTCGGTTTCCTCCCACCATAGACGTACAGGTTTGCAGTTTAACTGGGTTGGTAAATGTAAAAATTGTCCGTAGTGGATGTAGGATAGTGTTAGTGTGCGGAGATCGCTGGTTGGCGCGGACCCGGTGGGCCAAAGAGCCTGTTTCCGCGCTTTATCTCTAAACTAAACTAAACTAAAATAAACTAACAACTTCAGACTTGAATCATGAAAAATGGCATGAAATCATGACGGCTTGAATATCGCCTCCGTGTACTATTCCTAGACATTTGTGCTTAACTATGATTGTGCTTATGTAAAGTAATACCTTTAGTGAACAGTGGTACATGTGACAATAAAGTATCATTGAACCATTAAACACAAAATGCTGGAGTAACTCAGCGGGACAAGCAGCATCTCTGGAGCGAAGGAATGGGTGATGTTTCAGGTCGGATGAAACGTCACCCATTCCTTCTCTCCTGAGATGCCGCCTGTCCCACTGAGTTACCCCAGCTTTTTATGTCTATCTTCGGTTTAAACCAGCATCTGCAGTTCCTTCCTACACATTGAACCTTTACATTTCTAACAAGAAATATATATATTTGTACTTCTGGTGGTGCTGGTGCCAGCAGCCTCCACCTTCAGCCCGGTATCTTTTTGTTTTTTTGTTTTTTTAGTTATGTTAAAGTGTGTTTTTTATGTTTTTTTAAATGTCTTTATGTGGGGGAAGAGGGCACGGTGCAGGAGATACCGTCCTTCAGTCACTTCCTGGAGAGGATGCGACTATTATTCGAGTCGCGTCCTCACCCCCCCACAGCGGCCCACCTACCTGGATTGGCGCGGCCTTTCCTGCCGGGATCGACCAGAGCTCCAGCAGCGGCGGGACAGCGCTGGAACATCGCGGGCTGGCGATGCCTTACCGGGGGTCGCCGTCTGGAGCCCGGAGTGCTGGACCTGCTGCACCGACATCATGGAGCTGCAGTTTGCGGAGCTCCCAACGCGGGCGGTGCCGACCAACATCGTGGGGTCCTGCGACTCCGCCCGGCTCGGCCTGCGGACTCAGGAGCTGCAGTCTCGGGAGATGCGGGAGGCGGCTGATCAGGAGGTCCAGGCCGCTGAGGAGGAGGATGTTCACCGTCGGGGTTCGGCGTCGGCGTTCCACTAGCCCGGCGTGAGGGCCTGAACATCGGGCCGCCCGGGGCGGTGACTGCGGGTGCTCAGAAGGCCCAGACCACGGATGAACATCTGGGAAGATCGGAGGCTGGCTGGACTATGGTGCCGTCCTCACATTGGTGCCACTGTGTTGTGTTGTGTCGTGGACTTTCTGTGTTTGTGCTTTTCTTTTATTTAATTCAATTCAATTTTATTTTTAATATGTTTTATTATTTATTATTTATTTATTTTTATGATACTGCCTGTAAGGAAAATTCATTTTGTTGTCTCTAATTGAGACAATGACAATAAATTTGAATATAATACAATACAATACAATAGATGATCATAGATGTAGTGTCATTTGGCAAGTGCTAAATTTCACGAACATCATGCACTGAAAATAAGCAAAAAACCTGCAGATGATGGAAATCTGAAATTAAAACACTGATGGTAAAGTGGTCGTCATTCAGCCGGTCGTTTGTGGAGAGAGAAGCAGTTCACGTTTCAAATCAAGGTCCTTCTTCAGAAGATGTCCTCAATCTCTCCCCCACGATACCTCCCCCCGACTTCATGACTTCATTAAATTGAGCGCTGGTGACTGAATGCCCACCACTGACCTGAGTGCATTGGAATGCTTCATTCACAGCCACCTTATAAAACTTGGCAGCTTTTTAAACATTGGTCTCAGTTTCCCACAAAATGGCTCTGATGTCGAGTCAGACTCTGACTTGCACGAGATCACCAATGATTCTAAAACCAGTCTATCTCAGATGGTGACACAAGGAACTGCAGGTGCTGGAATCTTGTGTAGAGCACAAAGTGCTGGAGTAACTGAGCAGGTCAGGCAGCATCTCTGGAGGACATAGACAGGGGATGTTTCAGGTCTGGACACTTCAGATCAGTTTTGATGGGGTAGATTTTGTTCCAAGTAGACTCAAAATCTCTTTTTTTTGGTGTAACCATAATAGTGAGTCCATTACATTGTTAAATAGAAATAGTCACCGTGGGTCACCTAACTCCCATCCTTTTAGATACTGAAAGGTCCACTTGATTCCACATCTCTGGCTCTCAGTGTGGTAGCCTATTGCAATAGCCTATTGCACTTTATATGCTTATTTATGTGTGTGTATATATACATATATATACAATGGTATATGGACACACTGATCTGTTCTGTAGTCAATGCCTACTATGTTCTGTTGTGCTGAATCAAAGCAAGAATTTCATTGTCCTATCTGGGACACATGACAATAAACTTTCTTGAACTCTTGAACTTGAACTTGGTTTATAAATGTTACATAAATGTTCAATGAAATCATAAGTTCAGAAGTTATTGGAACAGAATTAGGCCAGTCGACCCATCAAGTCCAATCCTCCATCTTCAAATCCAGTGTTAAAACACATTTGTACTCCCTGGCTTTTGACCATGCCTGAGGCTTTGCTTCTGTTTGTGGTGTTTTTGATGTTTCTTTATTTTACATGTCTTTTCCTACTATTTATTTTGATTGTTATTTTTGGTGTGTATTGACTTTTTTGTCAATGATTGGTGATGTACAGCACTTTGTTGCAGCTATGTTTGTTTTTAAAGTGCTCTATAAATAAAATTATTATTATTATTATTATTATTCAATCTTGGCTGTTCTACCTTTCTCTCTCAACCCCTATTTTCCTGCCTTCTCCCCATTATAATCAAGATCGATAAATCGTTTATCAATTTCCATTCTGCCATGACATTTAACAATCACCCATGGAATCAAATTCGAAGGCAGTTCATTGCTGGATTCTTCTTGTTAAGGTAATTGAAGGATAGTCATGTTTTGATTCCAGTCTGCTGTTGCACCTGTGTAGTTCCCTCATCTCACAATCAGCATTACAGCCACTAACTATCTTGTCCTCAATACCTTATTGAACATAGAGCAAAGTAGAACCTGTGGAAATTGCTCTCCAGTAGTCAAACTATTCAGAAAACTATGATTGCCCATTTAAAATGAGGGCTATTCTATCGTTTTTAAAATGACCTGCTTATCTGCTATCACAAGAAGATGATTCAGGGTGGTGAATCTGTGGAATTCTTTGCCACAGATGGCTGTGGAGGCAAAATCAGTGGATATATTTAAGGCAGAGATGGATAGATTCTTGATTGTTACGGGTATCAGAGATTATGGGGACCAAGGCAGGAGAATGGGGTAAGGAGGGAGAGATAGAACAGCCATGATTCAATGGCAGAGTAGACTTGATGGGCCAAATGGCCTAATTCTACCCCTATCATATGTTCCTACGACAGGGAAGCGGAAATCACATTCTATCAATTTTATCAGTTCATTGAGCATTGTCCCAACTAGACTTAGTCCCGACCCGAAACGTCGCCTATCCACCTCCTCCAGAGATGCTGCTTCACCCACTGACTTACTCCAGCGCGTTGTGTGTGTGTGTGTGTTTCTTTCGAGCAATTGCCTTCCTGGATTCCTCCGAGACTGACTCAACTTCCAGTTCAGTGACTGCTTCTGTTGAAGCCACATTAATTGTGACTTTCGTATATATCACAAATGTCTTGCTGTCTGCTTCACTGTTGGCTTGGGGTAATTTGAAATATGATTCCAATTTATCAAATACTAAAGAGCATTTAACTTCCTCTGGGCCACCCAGAATATATCCAATTAGTTTCTCCTATTATTCAACAAAAGAACTTAGTAGCTTTCGCTTGTGTACTTTTTCTTTGCAACACATTCAAGTCCTCTGGAGTTGTTACACAAACAAGTTATTTTTTCTCATTCTATTTTATTTAATAGAATCCCCAGTTTCATTATCCACCGACATGTTTATAGAAGAAATTTGATCAATCCTTGCTACTTTGTAGGTTTAATGTTAACTGCTTGGGTTTCTAAAGATTGTAGTTAAACTAAATCATATTCTATCCTCCACTGGTCACATTAATCTTACAACGATCGTAACTATCTTTATTACAATCAGCATTATCTAATCTCTGATTCACACCTTCCCCTGGTTGTAATTTTCAGGAACTGCGACTAAATTTAAAATCAGAACATAAGACTTTCTTTCTTAAGACTCTCACCTTGACAGAACCGATTTTCTTGGAAGGGTATTATTCCTTTTCATTTCTATTTCCTCACTCATTTTTACTACCTCCTAGCTCTTGAATTCACACCCTAGTTTCTCCAGGTAGAATTGTTATTTGTAGGGGCGAGGACGGGACACAGAGAAATAGTTGCATCCTCGCCAGGAAGCGACTGGGATATGTTTTCCCCCTTACCCAACCTCCCTCCCCCACATAATGATAGCTGTTGTTGTATTAACTATATGTTGCAGCATTATATTGCTCTGATATTTAGCCTTTATATATCTCTCAGCCTTAACATTTCCAAAACAGGTAAGTTGACCATTGGACGATGGCACTTACTGCGTTTGGTGAGTTACAGTGACCTTCAGTCATAGTCATACAGCGTGGAAACAGGCGCTCTGGCCCAACTCGCCCACGCCGACCAACATGCCCCATCTACCAATATCTTTTGGCAAAATGCTTTCCCAGCTTGGGCAAGAAGTCAGCTTGCTTTGCAACAGGAGAGCATTTACATCAGTCAATACGATCACTGCCATAAACACTTGAGCTACCAAAAAAAAAGGAAAATCCAACTGGATTACCAGTTAAAGTCATAAGTGATAGGAGCAGAATGAGACCATTCTGCCATCAAGTCTACTCTGTTATTCAATCATGGATGATCTATCTCTCCCTCCTAACCCCATTCTCCTGCCTTCTCCCCATAACCCCTGACACCTGTACTGATCAAGAATCTATCTATCTCTGCCATTAACCATATAACCATATTACCATATAAGAATTACAGCACGGAAACAGGCCATCTCGGCCCTACAAGTCCGTGCCGAACAACTTTTTTTTCCCTTAGTCCCACCTGCCTGCACTCATACCATAACCCTCCATTCCCTTCTCATCCATATGCCTATCCAATTTATTTTTAAATGATACCAATGAACCTGCCTCCACCACTTCCACTGGAAGCTCATTCCACACCGCTACCACTCTCTGAGTAAAGAAGTTCCCCCTCATATTACCCCTAAACTTCTGTCCCTTAATTCTGAAGTCATGTCCTCTTGTTTGAATCTTCCCTATTCTCAAAGGGAAAAGCTGGTCCACATCAACTCTGTCTATCCCTCTCATCATTTTAAAGACCTCTATCAAGTCCCCCCTTAACCTTCTGCGCTCCAGAGAATAAAGACCTAACTTATTCAACCTATCTCTGTAACTTAGTTGTTGAAACCCAGGCAACATTCTAGTAAATCTCCTCTGTACTCTCTCTATTTTGTTGACATCCTTCCTATAATTGGGCGACCAAAATTGTACACCATACTCCAGATTTGGTCTCACCAATGCCTTGTACAATTTTAACATTACATCCCAGCTTCTATACTCACATTAAAAATATTCATTGACTTGGCCTCCACAGCCTTCTGTGACAAAGAATTCCACAGATTCACCACCCTCTGACTAAAGAAATTCCTCCTCACCTCCTCCCTAAAGGAACGTCCTCCTATTCTGCGGCTAAGACCTCTAGTCCTAGACTCTCCCAGATGCGTTAATGGAGTGGAAACATTTTATCCACATTCACTCTGTCCAAGCCTTTCACTATTCATGACATTTCAATGAGGTCCCCCACCAGTTATGGCAGTAGGTTGCAATACCCGTGAAATTAGTGTTGTGCTTATTCAAATATTTCATTGATTGGAGGCATGTGTCCAGTGGAGAGACGCAGGGTTCCGCACTGGGTCCTCTGTTGTTTGTCATCTATGTTAGTGATATAGGTGACAATGTCGTTTATGTGGTGAGTGAATTTGAGGATGACACAGACAGGTTGTTAACATGTAAGTAGCTTATTGTTGCATCTGGAGTTAGTTATGGTCCTTAGCATAAGCTTGTATAATCAGCTTAGATGGTACTTTGGCTTTGGGCTTGGTTTGCCTGGTTGAGCGCTTATCCTGGTGTTATAGCACATGTACTTTGTGTTTGAATTGTAATTTATAGTGGACAGTGATAAAGGTTATCTAAGGTTACAAAAGGATTGGGATAAACGAGGTTAATAGGTCAAGGAATGGCAGATGGGGACAAGTGTGAGATGATGTCTTTTGGTAATTCAAGCCAGGACTTACACAGGAAATGGAAGGGGGTTGGGTAGTATTATAGAACAGAGAGTCTGAGAGGTTGGGCATACAGTTCCTTAAAAGGGACGGCACAGGTAGATAGGTGAGTGAAGGAGACATTTAACACACTTGGCTTCATTGGTGAAGGGCCTGTCCCACCAGCATGCGACTCCATGCGGCAAGCGCGACCTAACGGGCGTGTCCCATGAACATGCGACTCCATGCGGCAAGCACTACCTAACATGGTCGCTTGAGCCGTTCAGCCTCGTGGGGCCGGTCCCACTTCGATCGCCGGAGCCGTATGGAGTTGTGCGGAGCTGGTCCCGACATCGTGCGGGGCTCCGAAAAACTGACCGTGTTCTAAAATTCTGCGCGGCAACGGCCTGCCGGCCCGCAGCCGCCTCGACGCCGTACGTCACGCACGAACTTCCCGCGGACTTCGCTCGAACTTCATGCCACTCACTCGACCTCCGCGCGGCCCCCGCTTCTGGTTTGGTCGCGTGCAGTCGCATGCTCGTGGGACAGGCCCTTTAGGGTATAGACGACAGGAATTGGGACATCGTGTTACAGCTCGACAACAAGTTGGTGTGACTACATTTGGCTTATTGTGTGCTGTCCTGTTATAGAGAGGACATCGTTATGCTGGAAAAGGTGCAGAAACGCTTCACCAGGTTGTAGGACTCAAGTTCTCGAGTTCTGGGGAGAAGTTGGATATCCCTAGAGCGTCAGAGACTGAGGGCTGACCTTGTATATGGACAGAAAATCATGAGAACAATCGTTAAAGTGAATGATCACAATCTTTATCCCAGAGCAGAGGGGTCCAGGACTAGAGGACTTTGGTTTAAAATGTTTATATGTTCATAAATGATAGTGATAGGAGCAGAATTCAGCCATTCGACCCATCATGCTACTGCCATTCAAATCATAGCTGGTCTATCTATCCCTCCGAACCCCAATATCTTGCCTTCTTCCCATAAGCCTTGACACCCGTACTAATCAAGAATATATCTATCTCTGACAAAAAATATCAATTGACTTGGCCTCCACAGCTTTCTGCAGCAATGAATTCCACAGATTCACCACCATCAAAGTGAAGGGAGAAAGATTTAAAAGAGACCTGCGCAGCAAATTCATCACAGAGTGGGTGGTGCAAATATGAAACCAGCTGACAGAGGAATCTATAGTACATTGGCGATATATACAAGATATTTCAGCAGGTATGCTTTTACTAGAATGTTGCCTGAGTTTCAACAACTAAGTTACAGAGATAGGTTGAATAAGTTAGGTCTTTATTCTCTGGAGAGCAGAAGGTTAAGGGGGGACTTGATAGAGGTCTTTAAAATGATGAGAGGGATAGACAGAGTTGATGTGGACAAGCTTTTCCCTTTGAGAATAGGGAAGATTCAAACAAGAGGACATGACTTCAGAATTAAGGGACAGAAGTTTAGGGGTAATATGAGGGGGAACTTCTTTACTCAGAGAGTGGTAGCGGTGTGGAATGAGCTTCCAGTGGAAGTGGTGGAGGCAGGTTCATTGGTATCATTTAAAATAAATTGGATAGGCTTATGGATGAGAAGGGAATGGAGGGTTATGGTATGAGTGCAGGCAGGTGGGACTAAGGGGCAAAAAAGTTGTTCGGCACGGACTTGTAGGGCCGAGATGGCCTGTTTCCGTGCTGTAATTGTTATATGGTTATATGGTTATAAGGTACATGGATTGGAAATGTTTAGCCGAATATGGGGCAAACATCGGCAAATAGGACTAAATCTATTATAAAACACACTTGGCATGGACAGCTGTGCAGAATAGCTTGTGACAATACTATATGATTCTGTTCACACCCTGAATAAAAAGATTCAAAACTAATTTTGGGGGACTGAAATATTGTTTGATGACAGTGGAATGTATCCACCAGTGCTAGGTCTTCCCTGCCCCTGTGGCAGATTTGGGAAAAGAGTACTTGATATGAATTCAATTGATATATGTCCTCTTCTTGTCAGAGGCACCTGAGACCTCAGCCCGAACCTTCAGGCTGAAAAATGAACAAGTAACTTAATCACTCGCTTCAGGTAAATTTCCAGAGCTGTAGCCATGGATTTTTTGGAAAATAAAATTTGTTTTTTGAGCAGCAAATATGAAATTGGTTGCTTAGTTAAGTTGTCTCTAGACACTGAGGAAAGTGGTCCAATATGCAATATTTCAAATAAGGCAAAGGATTACCACAGTCTGAAGAAGGGTTTCGGCCCGAAACGTCGCCTATTTCCTTCGCTCCATAGATGTTGCTGCACCCGCTGAGTTTCTCCAGCATTTTTGTGTACCTGCAATATTTCAAAGATGTTTTAAGGTCATAAGTGATAGGAGCAGAATTAGGCCATTTGACCGATCAAGTCTACTCTGCCATTCAATCATGGGTGATCTATATCTCCCTCCTAACCCCATTCTCCTGCCTTCTCCCCATAACTCCTGACGCCCATACTGATCAAGTATCTATCTATATATCTCTGCCTTAAAAAAATCCATTGACAGCCTCCAAAGCCTTACCGTGGCAAAGAATTCCACAGATTCACCACCCTCTGACTAAAGACATTCCTTCTCATCCAAAAAGGACGTCTGGAATTCTGAGGCTATGATTTCTAGTCCTAGACTCTCCCACTAGTGGAAACATCTGCTCCACATCCACTTTATGCAAGCTTTTCACTGATCGGTACGTTTCAATGAGATCCCCCCTTATTTTTCTAAACTCCAGCGAGTACAGGCCCAGTGCCATCAAACACCCAGTTAGCATGATCTATCAGAATTTTCCAATGTTAAAAGCTGTATGTCTGCGATTGATGGAAATATGAACCAAAACCCGCAAATGAAAGAAACCAATTTGGAAATCAGCAAAGCTTCAACCATTTGTAATTTAAGAGCCTAAATTATAAGGCAAAGGATTACCACAGTTATGTGACATTGAACCACTGTTCTAATAGCACCGTGTTTCTTGTAAAAACAGTGAACAGCAAGAGCTAGACAATAACTTAATTGAAGTGCAAGCAAGTGTAAAACATTGGGGTATGCGCTGGTTCAGTGGCCAATCCCCAAACTGAAGTGGTGCAGCAGAGAGATACATAACAAATTGCCCAAAGTATTCAGAGAATAGAAACAACCTCTCAAACCTCGGTAGTGTGTAAAATCATGAGAGGAATAGATCGGTTGAAGCACAGAGTCTCTTGGCCAGAGTAGGGGAACCGAGGACCAGAGGGCATAGGTATAAGGTGAAGGGGAAAAGATTTAATAAAAATTTGAGGGGCAACTTTTTCACATAAAGGGTGGTGGGTGTATGGAACAAGCTGCCAGAGGAGGTAGTTGAGATTGGAAACATAGAAACATAGAAAATAGGGTCAGGAGGAGGCCATTCGGCCCTTCGAGCCAGCACCGCCATTCATTGTGATCGTGGCTGATCGTCCCCTATCAATAACTTATAACTATCAGAAACTTACAAAATTCTTAAGGGGTTGGACAGGCTAGATGCAGGAAGATTGTTCCCAATGTTGGGGAAGTCCAGGACAAGGGGTCACAGCTTAAGGATAAGGGGGAAATCCTTTAAAACCGAGATGAGGAGAACTTTTTTCACACAGAGAGTGGTGAATCTCTGGAACTCTCTGCCACAGAGGGTAGTCGAGGCCAGTTCATTGGCTATATTTAAGAGGGAGTTAGATGTGGCCCTTGTGGCTAAGGGGATTAGAGGGTATGGAGAGAAGGCAGGTACGGGATACTGAGTTGGATGATCAGCCATGATCATATTGAATGGCGGTGCAGGCTCGAAGGGCCGAATGGCCTACTCCTGCACCTAATTTCTATGTTTCTATGTTTCTAACCCGTGCCTGCCTTCGCCCCATATCCCTTGACTCCCTTGAACTATCCCAACGTTTAAGAAACAGTTAGACAGGTACGTGGATAGGACAAGTTTGGAGGGATATGGGCCAAACTCTGGCAGGTGGGACTAGTGTAGCTGGGGCATGCATGTTGGCCACTGTGGGCAAGTTGGGCCAAACGCCCTGTTTCCATCTTGTATGATTCTATGGTCGTGTCATCACAAATTGATCCCGTTGTGAAAGCGTTGAAAGGGCAACCACTAAATTGGTGCAGAAACCAACACAAATGCTAACAGAATGGTGGAAGCTTAGACGTGTTCATTTCTGCCCGACGTTTCTAAATAATTAATTGTGCTACACTCGTTAGTTTTTGTCGTGCTGCATATATTTAATTTATCTCAATGTTTTATTTTCAAGTTCCCTTCTCCATCATCTTAAATTTGTTCATCAATCTTCCTGCCAGGCCAAGTGATGGAAGCATTTACATACATAGACACCAGAAGGTTGAATATTCACGCTGAAGACCTGCTGGGTGTGTCAGTACATCAACGCTTTGGAATGCATTTTATTAGTCTAAAAATACCATTGCATTTGATGCCTAAAGGTTTGTTTGAAAGGGCTGTGAAACAGGCATGTTGAAAAGTTGTAAAAACCAAGTGTTGGCAGTGATGGTGCATTCAAAATACACATTGTAGGCATAGGATGTCAACTTCATAGGATGTCAAATAGGTGGGTCAACTTCAAGCATGATTTACTTTTAAACCAGCTTAAATCTGCAGAGATTTGACTGCAAATTCTAAGGAACAGAGCAGCTGCCATGCTAGGTTGAAGATGCATTTCATCAGAATGCTCTCTGCAGCGCATCTGTAGAAGTCCAAGTGGACGGCATGGTGGCGCAGCGGTAGAGTTGCTGCCTTAGAGCACTTACAGCACCAGAGACCCAGGTTCGATCCCGACTATGGGTGCTGCCTGTACGGAGTTTGTATGTTCTCCCCGTGACCGCGTGGATTTTCTCCGAGATCTTCGGTTTCCCCCCCAAGACTCCAAAGATGTCCGGGTTTTTGTAGGTTAATTGGCTTGGTATAATTGTAAATTATCACTGTTGTGTGTAGGAGAGTGTTAATGTGCGGGGATCGCAGGTCAGTGCGGACTCGAGGGGCCACAGGGCCTGTTTCTGTGCTCTAAAACTAAAACTAAAACTTCTAAGATGCAAAAGAAAGTAAATACATTGAGGTGCTTTCTTGATCAACGCGTCAATGGGTAGGGACCAGGTTAAGATGCTGGGGGTTTAGATGCCGATGAACTTGAAACCATATCTACAGCAGCTCCGTTATTGAGGACAGGATTAAGTTCTCTCCCTTGTTTCCTTCGATCAACAACTAAAGGGCCTGTCCTGCTTACGCGACCTTGGCTCGCAAATTACGCGACCTCGTGTTCGCTTGAGGCGTACAAGCACCGTATGGCCGCGCGGGGCTGGTCCCACTTAGAAGCGCGGAGTTGTGCGGGCCTGGTCCCGACATCGCGCGGGCTCCGAAATTCTTGCAGTGGCCGAAATCTTCGCGCGCCAGCGGCCTGTCGGACCGTGTCTGCACGCATGCGCATTGCACTCGTACGCAGCGTCTTGACGTCGTATGCAGCGTCTTGACGGCGTACGCAGCGTCTTGATAGCGTACGCCTAGCGTGTGGCGTTGCGTGATGATGTCACCGCCCGGCGTGCCGTTGCGTGATGACGTCACTGCCCGACGCCGTGCGACGCCCAAATTCAGTCGGCCCGCCTCCTGCCCAGCTGATTTGTAAGCATGACATAAATGATGTCACGCGCGAACTTAACGCGACATCCACTTCTGGTTGGTCGCACCAAACGCACGTAATCGCATGCAAGTGGGACAGGCACTTAACTCTTTTGCCTAACTGACTTTAAGGGCTTGACACTATGACACCAGATTCTCAATCTCTTAAACCTCATATTTAACTATTGACAATACAAAGATCGTGTAACCCGATGCTGCACATTCCGACAAAGTGCATTTGATAATTCACTGAACAATTTCCGATTATCACCCTATCCAGTCAGTGATAGAAATGGCCAGGTCTGATGAATGGTCCCCAACCTGTACTGTGAAGTCAGATTTATTTTTCCTACCGAAGAGATCACTCATGCAGGACATTAAGTCAGGTCTCGTTTCTTTTAGGTTTCCAGCATCTGCTGAATTTTGGATCTCGCTGTTCCAGCATATCTAACTTACTCACTTCTGTCCAACACTCACCTCCAGAACTTGGCTTCGTTTTTTATAAAAGTTCATTGAGTTATAATGTGAACTGCATACTTCTTGCCACAGATGCTGCCTGAATTATTGAATTAGGAAAAATTTGAAGGAATTAAATGAAGTACTGCTTTGAATCGGACCAATTTGAGGCTTCCCACAGAATACCCAGACACAGTAAAGTATGCAAGTCTGATTGCATCCTGAAAAGTGAAGTGTTTTCATTTCCTTACCCACTGTAGGCAGATTTATGTCTTTTCTTCCAGCAAGTACGACAATTGCATTAAAAAAATCAATTGATTCACGTGTTCAAGGAAAGGCAGCTACGTTTCTAACTAATCAATTCATTGTATCCAATGTAAGGTAGATATAAGGACCATGAAACATAAAAACCTTTGACAATTCTGCCATTGCACAGGTTTGGATCTGAGTTCCATATCTTTGGGAGGATATACTAACTATACCTCTGGTGTAGCACACATTAATCATATAATAACCATATAACCATATAACAATTACAGCACGGAAACAGGCCATCTCGACCCTTCTAGTCCGTGCCGAACGCATATTCTCCCCTAGTCCCATATCCCTGCGCTCAGACCATAACCCTCCATTCCCTTCCCGTCCATATAACTATCCAATTTATTTTTAAATGATAAAAACGAACCTGCCTCCACCACCTTCACTGGAAGCTCATTCCACACAGCCACCACTCTCTGAGTAAAGAAGTTCCCCCTCATGTTACCCCTAAACTTCAGTCCCTTAATTCTCAAGCCATGTCCCCTTGTTTGAATCTTCCCTACTCTCAGTGGGAAAAGCTTTTCCACGTCAACTCTGTCTATCCCTCTCATCATTTTAAAAACCTCTATCAAGTCCCCCCTTAACCTTCTGCGCTCCAAAGAATAAAGCCCTAACTTGTTCAACCTTTCTCTGTAACTTAGTTGCCGAAACCCAGGCAACATTCTAGTAAATCTCCTCTGTACTCTTCCTATTTTGTTGACATCCTTCCTATAATTAGGCGACCAAAATTGTACACCATACTCCAGAACTGGCCTCACCAATCAGAATGATAATGGTGCTACAGTCATTGAAACTGTTCAGACATGGTTTATGCTCACTCAAATAGCACGGTGGCACATCGGTAGAGCTGCTGCCGTTCAGCGCCAGAGACCCAGGTTCGATCCTGACTATGGGTGCTTGTCTGCACGGAGTTTGGACGTTTGCCTTATGACCGCAGGGGGTTTCCATGGGTGCTCCGGTTTCCTCCCACACTCTAAAGGCGTACAGGCTTGTAGGTTAATTGGCTTCGGTAAAAATTTGTAAATTGTCCTGAGTGGGTAGGATAGTGCTAGTGTATGGGGCAATCGCTGATCAGCACAGACTCTGTGGGTCAGAAGGGCTTGTTTCCACGCTGTATCTCTAAAGTAAAGACTAAATAGAAAAGGAAATATCTATTTACCTATTTGTCTGTCTGTCTGTCTGTCTGTCTGTCTGTCTGTCTGGTCTGTCTGTCTGTCTGTCTGTCTGTCTGTCTGTCTGTCTATCTATTCCTGAACAAGGGGAGTGGGGAATGGTGGGTGGGTTGAAGGGGCTTGTCATTTCGTTAGACCTTATTCATTCAAAGATGCTCAGGCTGGATTGAATCCAAAATTTGGAATTGGCCTTACTAATCTTTTTGTTAATGAAGGGTTTAAAGGGATATAAAACAAAGCCGGATGAATGGTGTTAAGTTGTGGAACAACTAGATATAATTGAATGAAGTAACAGCTTTGATGGTTCATTTTATCTTTGACTCATACATCCGTAACAGTAATTTATTATTAAGTGATTTGGCTGGATTTAGAACTGGCTGATTGATAGAAGACAGAGGGTTGTGGTGGAAGGACGATATTCAGGCTGGAGGTCTGCGACCAGTTCAGTTCCGCACGGATCTGTGCTGGGTCCTCTGCTGTTTGTGATATAGACAAATGACTTGGATGCAAATGTAGAAGGGTTGATTATTAATTTGGCAGATAACACCAAGATTTCTGTGGTCTTGGACTTTGAGGAACGTTGCCAAAGTGTACAGCAGGATATAGATCAGTTGCAGAAATGGGAGGGGTGATGGCAAATGGAGTGTAATCTGAGTAAGTGTGAGGTGTTGCACTTTAAGAGCTCGAATGTAAGGGGAAAATATACAATTATTGGCATGACCCTTAACAACATTAATGTAGAGAGAGGTATTTTGGGGCCCAAGTCTATAAGTCCCTGAAAGAGGCAACACAAGTTGAAAAATTGGTAAAGATGGCACATGTATGATGCTTGCCTTCATTAGTCAGGACATTGAGTATCTGAGTCAGGAGTCATGATGAAGCTTAATAGGATTTTAGTTCTGCCAAACTTGGAATATTGCGTGCAATTCTAGAAGAATGTGGAGGCTTTGAAAAGTGTTGAGCTCCATTCTCAAGATTCCAACTTTTCATATGTGGCATAAATGCCCCTACCATACTAATTATTGAACCTTTCTAACCCACTGTAAATAAATAGTTTTTTACTGTGATAGCTTTTTGTGTCTATCCAGCCAGAAGTAGTTCTTTGCTTCAAAAGTCACATTAAGTAGGCAATGTGCAGAAGGTAACAACAATAACTTATTGCATAAATTTGTCAGAGACATTCACACAGAGACTTCTTCGCATCAGATCTATGTTAGAAATGTCATCAAATCTCTTAACTCACTGTGTTATCAGCAATTAATAAACCTTCTTTAATTGGTGGAGGATAATAATTCACGTCTCGAGCTTGTGTCTTGATAATTTAATTGGCTTTCTGCTTCCCATTTGTGAGATTAGGCAAATTTACAATTTTGCAAAAAAAAAATACACTGGACCATGTAGGAAGGAACTGCAGATGTTGGTTTATATTGAAGATAGACACAAAATGCTGGAGTAACTCAACAGGTCAGGCAGCATCTCTGGAGAAAAGCAACAGGTGACCCGCTGAAGTGTTGGACTTGGGTCTGAGACCCAGGCTTACAGAATCATGTGTTGCCATGTGAAAGAGTAAAATTGGTCAGAAATTACAGGTTGTTGACAACACGAATCAAAGGCCTCTGTCCTTGCACCACGCAAACACTCATCACTAATCTACTAATTAAAGACAGCATCTCTGGAGAACATGGATCGGTAACATGGAAGGTAATTCTTCTCCAAACCCCATCTTCAGGAGTTTGAAGAAGGGCCTAACCTGAAACGTTATCTATCCATGTTCTCCAGAGATGCTGCCTGGCCCGCTGAGTTACTCTTGCATTTTGTGCTTTTTGTGCTTTTGTGCTTTTTTTTTGCAAACCAGCATCTGCAGTTCCTTAGAGAACACATAATCCTGCAAAGACAGCCGATCCGCAGTTCCTTGTTTAATTGAGTTCAATAGACAATAGACAATAGGTGCAGGAGGAGGCCATTTGGCCCTTCGAGCCAGCACCTCCATTCAATGTGATCATGGCTGATCATCCCCAATCAGTGCCCCGTTCCTGCCTTCTCCCCATATCCCCTGACTCCGCTATTTTTAAGAGCCCTATCTAGCTCTAATTTAGAGATACAGCGTGGAAACAGGCCCTTCCGTTCACCGAGTCCGGATCGACCAGCGATCCCCGCACACTAACACTATCCCACATACACTGCTGTCAATGTACTGATCATCACGCCAGTCCAGGCTGATCCTTATGCCCCTGTCCCACTTAGGAAACATGAACGGAAACCTCTGGAGACTTTACGCCCCACCCAAGGTTTCTGTGCTGGTTCCGGGAGGTTGCAGGTGGTTGCCGGAGGTTGCAGGTAGTGGAAGCAGGTGACAAAAACCTCCGGGAACCGCACGGAAACCTTGGGTGGGACGCAAAGTCTCCAGAGGTTTCCGTTCAGGTTTCCTAAGTGGGACAGGGGCATTACAACCTCAACCCAGTGCCGCTGCCTGAACAAGTCGAAGAAAAGACTCAATGTTTCTAAGAACATGATACTTAAAAGTACAAGGTGGCGCCAATAAATGTGGCAACTCCTTGTGTATTGCCTTAGAAGAAATCGACTATATATTTTACACTACAATCAATGTAATCTTTTACTTATGCATCATACGTACGTGGACTATGATTTTATTCGATCGTATGCAAAACAGACAATATCACTGTTTCTAGGTACTTGATGAGAAAGTAATGGTTGAACTTTTAAACTATGTGCTCAGCTGTATGAGCTGGAAGATATTGTGTAGTCTGGAGCTTAGTGCTCAAAAAATGCTTTGTGCTGCTAATTTATCATCAGGAGCTATCTTGCGCTCTTGAGGGGTCATTGAATGTAGAATGATAGAGTCATTGAATCATAGACTCATTTTTCTGGCGCCTGAGAAAGGTGGCTATTCTTAGACCCAAGCAACAGTGTTCCATGGGTCTATCCATCCTGATTGCCTGCGTCTTTCCCGAGATTATGTTTGCGACTGGGTATCCCGGGGGATCAGAGAGCAATTGTTGCCTTTAGTTTGATTTAGTTTAGAGATACAGCGTGGAAATAGTCCTTTCAACCCATATAACCATATAACAATTACAGCACGGAAACAGGCCATCTCGGCCCTACAAGTCCGTGCCAAACAACTTTTTCCCCCTTAGTCCCACCTGCCTGCACTCATACCATAACCCTCCATTCCCTTCTCATCCATATGCCTATCCAATTTATTTTTAAATGATACCAACGAACCTGCCTCCATCACTTCCACTGGAAGCTCATTCCACACCGCTACCACTCTCTGAGTAAAGAAGTTCCCCCTCATGTTACCACTAAACTTCTGTCCCTTAATTCTGAAGTCATGTCCTCTTGTTTGAATCTTCCCTATTCTCAAAGGGAAAAGCTTGTCCACATCAACTCTGTCTATCCCTCTCATCATTTTAAAGACCTCTATCAAGTCCCCCCCTTAACCTTCTGTGCTCCAGAGAATAAAGACCTAACTTATTCAACCTATCTCTGTAACTTAGTTGTTGAAACCCAGGCAACATTCTAGTAAATCTCCTCTGTACTCTCTCTATTTTGTTGACATCCGTCCTATAATTGGGCGACCAAAATTGTACACCGTACTCCAGATTTGGTCTCACCAATGCCTTGTACAATTTTAACATTACACCCCAGCTTCTATACTCAATGCTCTGATTTATAAAGGCTAGCATACCAAAAGCTTTCTTTACCACCCTATCTATATGAGATTCCACCTTCAAGGAACTATGCACGGTTATTCCCAGATCCCTCTGTTCAACTGTATTCTTCAATGCCCTACCATTTACCATGTACGTCCTATTTTGATTTGTCCTGCCAAGGTGTAGCACCTCACATTTATCAGCATTAAACTCCATCTGCCATCTTTCAGCCCATTTTTTCAAATGGCCTAAATCCACCAACAATCGCCTGTACAACAGTTCTATTCGACACACCAGGGACAATTTGCAGAAGCCAATTAATTTATAATTTGGCGCCTCTGTGGAGTGTGGGAGGAAATTGGAGCACCCGGAGAAAACCCATGTGGTCACAGGGAGAACGTAAAAACTCCGTCCAGACAGCGCCCGTAGTCAGGATTGAACCAGTGTCTCTGGCGCCGCAAGGCAGCGACTTTACCGCTTTGCGCCACTGTGCCACCCCTGGATTGTCATGTCCAAGTATGTGTAACCTGTTGTACATCTCCTTAATATGTATTGCGTGTGCAATTGTCATAGTTTCAGTAGCTGCAGAGGTTTTGGAGCTTTAAGCACTGGGACAGACAGAGCCCAAGTTTCCAGGAAAGGTCACAAAGTGGTGCAGTCACTCGGCAGGTCAGGCAGCATCTCTGGAGAACATGGATACTTGATGTTTTGAGTCGGGACCCTTCTTCAGACTCCATGTTTGCATTGTGTGTAGCAAAGAACAGCAGATGCTGGTTTAAATGAAAGATAGACTCAAAATGTTGGAGCAACTTCATATTTCGTTTGGGTAGCTTACACCCCAGCGGTATGAACATTGACTTCCCGAACTTCAAGTAGCTCTTGCTTTCCCTCTCTCTCCATCCCCTCCCCATTCACAGTTCTCCCACCAGTCTTACTGTCTCCGACTATGTTTTATCTCTGAACCGACCATTCCCCTGACATCAGCCTGTAGAAGTGTCTCGACCCGAACACCACCCATTCCTGCTCTCCAGAGATGCTGCCTGTCCTGCTATGTTGCTCCAGCATTTTGTGTCTGTTCAAGTTTGCATTCTGACTTCCTCCCATTAATGCTACCCTGGTGACAAATAGTTAAATCAACCATCTAGAGGGCAAAATCCGAAACATTGAACAGCCACAAGATGAATTTGCTCGTTGAGTAATTAAGGCATTTTCTTTATTTGCTGGAGAGCAGTAATTAATGTCTGGAGCTAATGTTGTTAAACAAAAAAACAAGCGGTGGATGTGATAACTTAATTGCCTTTAGTCATTACATTGAGGCATGTTATGAGAATTGATTAATCTTATCCAGCTAAAAACATAGGGTGAGATTTTCCTTCATGGCTGTAATTAATTCCCTCCCCAACGGTACAATAAAAGTTCCTTTCTCAGAAGGACTGAGATGGTTCAGGAAGGCAGTTCGTTTGAGCAGGGAGGACATGCTGGGACTGTTCACAGCGGTTGCCAGACCCCAGTACTGTAATACCTCATCTGATTGCATTGATGAAGGTACAGTGGAGTATCTGGAGGATGAGAGGAATAGATCGGGTAGACGCACAGAGTCTCTTGTCCAGACTAGATGAATCGAAGACCAGAGGGCATAGGTTTAAGGTGAAGGGGAAAATATCTGGGGGGTAGATCTGAGGGGCAACATTCTTTACTAGAATGTTGCCTGGGTTTCAGCAACTAAGTTACAGGGAAAGGTTGAACAAGTTAGGGCTTTATTCCTTGGAGCGCAGAAGGTTAAGGGGGGACTTGATAGAGGTCTTTAAAATGATGAGAGGGATAGACAGAGTTGACGTGGATAAGCTTTTCCCACTGAGAGTAGGGAAGATTCAAACAAGGGGACATGACTTCAGAATTAAGGGACTGAAGTTTAGGGGTAACATGAGGGGGAACTTCTTTACTCAGAGAGTGGTGGCTGTGTGGAATGAGCTTCCAGTGAAGGTGGTGGAGGCAGGTTCGTTTTTATCATTTAAAAATAAATTGGATAGTTATATGGACGGGAAAGGAATGGAGGGTTATGGTCTGAGCGCAGGGATATGGGACTAGGGGAGAATATGTGTTCGGCACGGACTAGAAGGGTCGAGATGGCCTGTTTCCGTGCTGTAATTGTTATATGGTTATATGGGTAACTTTTTCCACACAAAGGGTGGAGGGTGTATGGAACAAGCTGCTGCATGAGGTAGTTGAGGCTGGGACTATCCCAATGTTTAAGAAGCAGTTAGACAGGTACATGGATAGAACAGCTTTAGAGGGATATGGACCAAGCGCAGGCAAGTGGGCCTAATGTAGCTGGGACATGTTGGCCAGTGTGGGCAAGTTGGGCCAAAGGGCCTGTTTCCGCACTGTATCACTCTATAAATTCGCAGCTCGGTCTCACGAGCTCCAGTGAGAATAAACCCAGCCTAGCTCTCTCTCCCCTGAACCACAGCTTACCGCACCAGACAACGTTCTGGTGAATCTCCTCTGCATTTTCCCAATTGCTATCACATCCTTCCTGCTGTGCGGCTTCCAGAATGACAATGCTCCAAATGATAAGGCCCATCAGATGTACAATACTCCGTACCATCGCAACACGATACCACCCCCCTTGTACTCAATGCCACAGTTTTAGAAACAAAGAAACATAGAAATTAGGTGCATGAGTAGGCCATTCGGCCCTTCGAGCCTGCACCGCCATTCAATATGATCATGGCTGATCATCCAACTCAGTATCCCGTACTTGCCTTCTCTCCATACCCTCTGATCCCCTTAGCCACAAGGGCCACATCTAACTCCCTCTTAAATATAGCCAATGAACTGGCCTCAACTACCCTCTGCGGCAAAGAGTTCCAGAGATTCACCACTCTCTGTGTGAAAAAGGTTCTTTCTCTCGGTTTTAAAGGATTTCCCCCTTATCCTTAAGCTGTGACCCCTTGTCCTGGACTTCCCCAACATCGGGAGCAATCTTCCTGCATCTAGCCTGTCCAACCCCTTAAGAATTTTGTAAGTTTCTATAAGATCCCCTCTCAATCTCCTAAATTCTAGAGAGTATAAACCAAGTCTATCCAGTCTTTCTTCATAAGACAGTCCTGACATCCCAGGAATCAGTCTGGTGAACCTTCTCTGCACTCCCTCTAAGGCAATAATGTCCTTCCTCAGATTTGGAGGCCAAAACTGTACGCAATACTCCAGGTGTGGTTTTAAAAGCAAACATGTCCAAGGCCTTCTCTACGACCCCATCTACCTGCTACTTTGCTTCCACATTGTGCCCATCCTAACTTGCAAATAGTTCACTGTTCCTTTGTCGTTAATTTTAATTTAATTCATTTTAAATTTAATTTAATTCTTTATTTCGAACAGAATAAAAGAATGAAAAGTAAGTGTGAAACAGCATACAACAAACAAATGAAGTGTCATAAACAATATCTATAAATAAATGAAATAGTATGTGTCCGAAAAGGAGCAGAGAGAAGCCAAAGCTTGTTAATTCCCACCCCTTATTCAACTGCTTATAATTATCTTATACAAATTTAGCAGCTATATGTACACCATATGTACACCAGCAGCTATATGTACACCAGGTACACAAAATTGCTGGAGAAACTCAGCGGGTGCAGCAGCATCTATGGAGCGAAGGAAATAGGCGACGTTTCGGGCTGAAACTCTTCTTCAGACTGATGGGGGGTGGGGGGGAGAGAAGGAAGGAAAAGGGGAGGAGGAGGAGCCCGAGGGCGGGCGGATAGGAGGGTGGGAGGAGACAGCTCGAGGGTTAAGGAAGGGGAGGAGACAACAAGGGCTAGCAAAATTGGGAGAATTCAATGTTAATGCCATCCGGACGCAAGGTCCCCAGGCGGAATATGAGGTGCTGTTCCTCCAATTTCCGCTGTTGCTCACTCTGGCAATGGAGGAGACCCAGGACAGAGAGGTCGGATTGGGAATGGGAGGGGGAGTTGAAGTGCTGAGCCACCATATGTACACCATATGTACACCAGCAGCCATATGTACACCATATGTACACCAAATTATTTACATTTATACACTAATTAAATATTTACAAAGTCATACAAAAAAAGAGAGAAAAAAATATTTTTTTTAAATTTTGGTTTGGAGATGCAGTGCAGAAACCCATCAAGTCTGCGCCGACCAGCTGTGATGTATATGTAATATAAATGCCAGTGCCCCTTTAATATAAATGCCTGTGCCTCGTGATTGAGGTCAGGTGACCTTCGAGAAGTTCCCGTGGGTTGTTCAGATTAAATCTTACTTACAAGATGTCGGACGTGTTGTCTTTGTGCTAGTCACACCAGGGCCTTAAGTGGTCTCAAACCTTACATGGTGTCAGAAGGGGGATCAGAAGTACACAGCGATCTCCACACACTTAGACTATCCTACAGTTACATTTTACAATTCTACCAAGTCCATTAGCCTACAAACTTGTATGTCTGTGCAGTGTAGGAGGAAACTGGAGACCTCCCAGGAAAAAAACCCATGCAGGTCACGGGGAGAACGTGCAAACTCCGTGCAGACAGCACCCATAGTCAGGATGGAACCCGGGTCTGTGGAGCTGTAAGGCAGCAACTCTATCACTGCGCCACCGTGCTGCCATCGTATGCTCATGTGTCATCAAATGCTCTACATTTTATCACTAACAGAGTTGTACCAGTACCATCACCAGAAAGATTATAACAGTTCAAGGTGACTTAACATCACTTTGCAAAGGACAATAAAGATTGGACAACCAAAAATGGATTGATTGACTGTGATCTTCATAATTCAAAATATTTTTTAAAAAGAACCACTTCTATTTCTAAAATTCGAATCACGTTCGGTGGCCCTGCCATTTTTTACATTCTAACTTTTGGGGAGGTTCTAATGGAGCCAGTACACGGTTTCTTCATGTAGCCAAGAAGGCCTGTGATATGTATACGTAAGTTCGCTGCACATCATGTTAGGGCCAGAGAGACGAACAGCGTGGAAACAGGCCCTTCAGCCCAAATTGCCCATGTTAACCAGCATGCCCCATCTACTTTGTGTCTGAAGAAGGGTTTCGGCCCGAAATGTCGCCTATTTCCTTCGCTCCATAGATGTTGCTGCACCCGCTGAGTTTCTCCAGCAATTTTGTGTACCTGCCCCATCTACATGCCTGCGTTTGACCCATATCCTTTTAAACCTACCCCATCCATGTCATCGTCGGCGGTCAACTTGAAACGAGTATGACTGTCCGCTCCATAAGGTCGTCAACTTGTGGGTCTGCAGATGTCTGTAGAGGCAGATCCGCGATCCACACAGCTTGGTGCAACGTGGGCAGTGGAGACTGGCGGTGGTCGTTAGTTGTCGAGCCCCCTTCTCTCTCTCATTACGGTGCTGTTGCTTTGTCTCTGCGACACGGCGTAACTCAATTTTAGGAAGGGCAGCTCCTTCCGGCAATGTGCTCCCAGTTGCTCGATGCGATGTGGAATTGCTTCAGACTGTTCTTGATGTTGTCCTTGAAGCGTTTCTTTGGCCCGCCGGGGGTCTCCGACCTTCCTTCAATTGAGGGTACAGGATCTGTTTGGGGAGACGTGTGTTGGACTTGTGGATGACATGGCCAGTCCATCGAAGTTGGTGCTGCATTATTGTGGTGGTGATGCTGGTCATGTTGACTTCCTCCAAAACGTTGATGTTGCTGCGTTTGTTCTCCCAGCTGAATTAAGAAAGATTGTTGACGGTATTGTTCCAGGCCTACTGTAGGTGTACTTCTCTAACTGTATCTTAAACATTGCGATAGTATCTGCCTCAGCTATCTCCTCTGGCACCTCATTCCATACACCCACCACCCTTTATGTAAAAAAGTTACCCCTCAGGTTCCCATTAAAGGGAATGGAGGGTTATGGTATGAGTGCAGGCAGGTGGGACTAAGGGGAAAAAAAGTTGTTCGGCACGGACTTGTAGGGCCGAGATGGCCTGTTTCCGTGCTGTAATTGTTATATGGTTATATGGTTACACCCTATGTCCTCTGGTTCTCGATTCCCCTACTCTGGACAAGAGGCACTGTGCGTTTACCCGATCGATTCCTCTCGTGCTTTTGTACACCTCCGTAAGACCACCCCTCATCCTCCTGTATGTACTCCAAGGAATAGAGCCCTGGCCTGCTCAACCTCCCCCTGTAGCTCAGGCCCTCAAGTCCTGGCAAGAATCTCGGCAAAATTCCCTGCGCCCTTTCCAGCTTGTTTGCTTGGATAGTGTTGTGCTGGAGCCTTAAGTGAAAACAGCAACTGATCTGTTGTATCGTCATGTTTCCATGGACCAGTTCCAATGGAGAACAATGTCTAATCTTATTTCATGAATTCCTCTCCGAATTGACTAATTCCAAAACTTCCACAGAAAATTCACAGTGTTGCCTCTTCCTTGCTGCCAGAAATCTAAGCCAATTTTAGCTGACAATGGGGGGACATCAACCAGTCTCTTTAATAGGCCAAAGTTGATAAAAATCAACATGTTTTGTTGAAATATTTAGAAGCCGCTGACAGTTTTAAGTATTATTGTGATATCATTATTTATTTCCCAGACTTCGTTGATTTTAACCAGACTTTTAAAGATATACGATGCAATGCTTTTCATTCTTTGCCTGTACAGTGTGGTGTAGCTGTTTTCTTGTGTGACATTTGTTATTTTAACAAAGGAAACTTCACACAAAGAACAGGCACTGTCTGTACGGAGTTTGTACGTTCTCCACGTGGCTGTGTGGGTTTGCTCCGGGTGCTCCGGTTTCCCCCCACGCTCCAAAGACGTACAGGTTTGTAGGTTAATTGGTTTCGGTAAAAATTGTAAATTGTCCCGAGTGTGTGTAGGATAGTGTTAGCGTGCGGGGATCGCTGGCTGGTGTGGACTCGGTGGGCTGAAAGGCCTGTTTCCGCGCTGTATCTCTAAACGGAACTAAACCGAAAAGGTTGAATAACAATGAGAGGAAGAAACGCTAAATTAATTCAATTATTTTCTCCTGACACTGTGAAACGGTTCATGAGGAGAAAGATTTTCATGTAGTGATAAGATTACTATTGATAGATTGTGCTCACAGGGAAAATGAATCATTGATTGCATTCTAAAGTAAGCAAGCGAAGGGATAGCTTTGCCGAATTAGAAAGCAGATTTGCGCGATTGAAGCGATGAATTAATTTGACAAATAAATTATTTATGGAGGTGGGATTTTGCACAGCCATTCTGTTACCTGAATTAATCTACTTCAAATGTAAATGCTGGCCAACCGAGAAAGTGCCCATGCCTTTCCCAAAGAATCATGCTGCCTTTTGTGCATCTGTCAGAGGTTGTGGGGAGAAGGCAGGAGAATGGGGCTAGGAGGGAGAGATAGATCAGCCATGATTGAATGGTGGAGTAGACTTAATGGGCCGAAT
Source organism: Leucoraja erinaceus (assembly GCF_028641065.1). Lineage (NCBI taxonomy): Eukaryota > Metazoa > Chordata > Chondrichthyes > Rajiformes > Rajidae > Leucoraja > Leucoraja erinaceus. Next base: position 51,377,944 of record NC_073390.1, read on the forward strand.
GGCCTAATTTTACTCCTACCACTTATGATCGTTTGCATTCTAATATATTCGCTCTCTCGCCAAAACCATGTCATCTCCTGAAGAGGCCAAATTGTAATCAAACACTTAGGGCAACTTGGGTCCTTTGCTCAAACTTGAGTTTGGCTTAATTGTATCTATGTATTGTATTATCTGATTTGATTGGACAGCACAGAAAACAAAGCTTTCCGCTGTACCTCAGTGCATGTGACAATAATAAATCTTAGTTTAGTTGAGCCGAGTTTAGAGACACAGCATGGTAACAGGTCCTTACGTCCAGCAAGCCCGTACCATCCATCAATCACTTGTCTACAGTAGGTCTATGTTATCCCATATTCTCTTCCACCATGTACACACCAGGGGTAATTTACAGAAACCGATTAACCTACCAACACGCATGTCTTTGGGATGTGGGAGGAAACAGGAGTATCTGGAGGAAATCCACGCAGTCACAGTTGGTACCTTCTCCCAGTGACTGCGTGGGTTTTCTCCGGGTGGTCTGGTTTCTTCCCACACTCCAAAGATGCACAGGTTTGACTTCTGTAAAATTGTAAATTGTCCCTAGTATGTAGGATAGCATTAGCGCATGTGGTGATCGCTGGTCGGCGCGGACTCGGCGGGCCGCAGGGCCCGTTTCCATGCTGAATCTCTAAAGTCCAAAGTAAAGTAAATTGAACAAATAAACTAATTTAAACGAAGAAGGGTTTCGGCCCGAAACGTTGCCTATTTCCTTCGCTCCATAGATGCTGCTGCACCCGCTGAGTTTCTCCAGCATTTTTGTCTACCTTAAACTAATTTACCTTCCCATTTAGTTGGTAGCACTTTGCTTATAATGTCATTTAAATCAGCCGAGGCTCTCATTCTGCACCAGTCTTCGCACTGAGTTCCCCAGTGTAATGCTGGACTTCAGTGATGGAGCAGAGACAGGTCTGTCACCATCTGTTATCCAGCAAGTCCTGGACTTCACTTTTAAATTACATGCACAAAGGTCCTTGACTTGCTGCTGCTCAAATGATTGATTACCGAAACGTTCGAGTTGAACAGCCAGTCAAAAAAAGATAGCACAGTGAATGTGGGGAGAATAAAACAGATCAAGGTGGGATTAGTGTAAAGAAATGGTCACCTGAAAGTCAGCACGGATTTGGTGCTCCTAAAGGCTTGGTTCTGTGCTGTATCTTTCCATGGTTTTATGTCCCTATAACCTGACTCCCAATGGGGCTGTTCCACTGTACGAGCTAATTCAAGAGTTCTCCCGAGTTTCCCCTGATTCGAACTCGGAGAATTACGGTAATGGCCGCTTGTAGGTACTCGGGACTCTCGTGGACCTTTTTCAACATGGTGAAAAATCTTTACGAGTCTTCACATAGAAACATAGAAAATAGGTGCAGGAGTAGGCCATTCGGCCCTTCGATCCTGCACCACTATTCGATATGATCATGGCTGATCATCCAACTCAGTATCCCATCCCTGCATTCTCTCCATACCCCCTGATCCCTTTAGCCACATGGGCCACATCTAACTCCCTCTTAAATATAGCCAATGAACTGGCCTCAACTACCTTCTGTGACAGAGAATTCCACAGATTCACCACTCTCTGTGTGAAAAATGATTTTCTCATCTCGGTCCTAAAAGACTTCCCTCTTATCCTTAAACTGTGGCCCCGAGTTCTGAACTTCCCCAACATCGGGAATAATTTTCCTGCATCTAGCCTGCCCAACCCCTTAAGAATTTTGTAAGTTTCTATAAGAAACGTCACAAGCTTACCCCGTTTCCCGAGTACCTGCCGTTAGTGTTACGAGCCGCTAAGAGACGTCCCGAGCTCTGACGTACCTGCTACGTACATCTTACGTGCTTGACACGAGTCTGATTTTTTTTTTTTTAACTCGGGAGAGGTCTTGAATGACCACGTGCAGTGGGACAGCCCCTTAACATACAAGATGATCTCAGTCACCACTCATCTGTAAAATCTTGCCAATAGTTCTATTGTCATTTAATCTTTACCTTCATTAAAATAAATATGCTACTGAAAATGAAGGATGATTGCATTGCCCGTAATTATATCTGATCTATTTTACCGAGACAAACAATGTTGAAATAGCATTTAGAAGATTGCAGCCTGTTTCATACCGTGGAATTCAGCCCAAAATGTCTGTGCCGAACATGATGCCAAGATCAACTAATCTTCTCTGCCTGCAAATGATCCATATCCCCAACGTTATTTATTTATGTGCGTTTATAAAAGTCTCTTAAATAACATTATTGTATTTGCCTCCACCACCACCCCAGGCAGCAATCTCCAGGCGACCATCAGCTGAAAAATCTTGCCCCACACAAGTCCTTTACACATTGTGCCTCTCACTTTAAAGCTATGCCCTCAAGTCTTTAATATTTTCACTATGGGTAAAAGGGTTCTGATTGTCCACCCTCTCTATGCCTGGGATGGCGGGACTGTCATAGGCTGAGAGAATGGAGCAGCTGGGCTTGTACACTCGGGAGTTTAGAAGGATGAGAGGGTCTCTCATTGAAACATATAAGATTGTTAAGGGCTTGGACGCAGGAAACATGTTCCCGATGTTGGGGGAGTCCAGAACCAGGGGCCACAGTTTAAGAATAAGGAGTAAGCAATTTAGAACGGAGATGAGGAAACACTTTTTCTCACAGAGAATGGTGAGTCTGTGGAATTCTCTGCCTCAGAGGGCGGTGGGGGCAGGTTCTCTAGATGCTTTCAAGAGAGAGCTAGAAAGGGCTATTAAAAATAGCGGGGATATGGGGGAGAAGGCAGGAACGGGGTACTGATGATCAGCCATGATCACATTGAATGGCGGTGCTGGCTCGAAGGGCCAAATGGCCTACTCCTGCACCTATTGTTTATTGTCTATTGTCAATGCCTCTCATAATTTTATCCACTTCTATCAGATCTCCCTTGATCTCTGGCATTCCGGAGAAAACAATTCAAGTCTCTCCCTCCTCTGTAGAATTAGCACCCTCTAGTCCAGGCAGCAACCTGTTCTGCGCCCTTTCCAAAGACTACACATCCTTCCACTGATGGCTCTGGAATTCATCCAAGTATGAAAAAACATCACTGCCCAACAGGGTTTAGGAGTCAGAAATCTTCATCGGCTTTACAATATACTTAGACATGGAAATGAAGATCTATGTGAGGCTGCATATCTAATCCTAGTAGGTGAGATTATCCAGGCTAACTCATTTTCTAAACCATGGGATGAATGGTCTCTTGATATCCATATTTACTTCCATGTCTGAGACATATTCAAGTTTACCTCACAGTGAGAATTAGTTGGCAAAATGTGTAGGAGGGAACTGCAGATGCTGGTTTAAACCAAAGATAGACACAAAAAAGCTGGTGTAACTCAGCGGGTCAGGCAGCATCTCTGGAGAAAAGGAATGGGTGATGTTTCATGTTGAGACCCTTCTTCAGACTGTCAGGGGAAAGGGAAATTAGAGATATAGATGGTGATATTTAGAGAGATATAGAACAAATGAATGAAAGATATGCAAAAAGTAACATAGAAACATAGAAAATAGGCGCAGGATTAGGCCATTCGGCCCTTCGAGCCTGCACCGCCATTCAATATGATCATGGCTGATCATCCAACTCAGTATCCTGTACCTGCCTTCTCTCCATACCCCCTGATCCCTTTAACCACAAGGGCCACATCTAACTCCCTCTTAAATATAGCCAATGAACTGTGTGGCCTCAACTACCTTCTGTGGCAGAGAATTCCACAGATTCACCACTCTCTGTGTGAAAAATGTTTATCTCATATCGGTCCTAAAAGGTTCCCCCCTTATCCTTAAACTGTGACCCCTATTTCTTGACTTCCCCCTCAATCTTCTAAATTCTAGCGAGTACAAGCCGAGTCTATCCAGTAACGATGATCAAGGAATGATGGAGCCCACAATTGTCCATTGTTGGCTGTTTGCTAATGATAACGAGTTATACAGCAAGTGAAACTCAACAGGACGATAGTAAAACTAATATGATGACCACGGTGGGGGACATGCAATTTAATGAGCAGAAATTAATAATTAGTCAGGAGAACAGTTTAATGTTCATCTCTGCTGAGTTGGCCAATTGTACCCAAGGCTGCAGTCAAAATGCATTACTCAGTCTCTCTTGCCTGAATCCCTTATAGGCAAAAGAATGCATATATATCGAGAGTCAAGATTCAAGAGTGTTTTATTGTTATATGCACCAGAATGGAACAATGAAGTTCCTACTTGGATCAGCAGCACAGCAGGTTTGTAAAGTTGTTGATAGATATAATAACAAGAAACATGATAAAAAAAAAATATAATAACCCAAATCCACTCATGCAAACTAGGCAGTTGTAATTCAGAGTTTGGTTGGAGTTTGTAGTGTTTAATGTACAGATGGTTGTTGGGAAGAAGCTCTTCCTGAACCTGGACATAACACTTTTCAGACTCCTGTACCTTCTTCCCAATGGCAGGAGTGAAACGAGAGCACGGACATGGTGATGTCTGAGTTGTGAGGGTAATTTATTGTCACGTGTACCGAGGTACAGTGAATAGCCTTTGTTGTGCATTGACCAGTCAGCAGAAAGACAACACATAACTCCAATCGAGCCATCCACGGTGTAGAGATACATGATGGAGGGAATAACGTGAATGATGTTTAATGCAGGATAGAGCCAGTAAAATCTGATCAAAGATAGTCTGAGGGTCACTAATGAGGTAGATAGTAGTTCAGGACAGTTCTCTCTCATTGCGGGAGGATGTGCTAAGTAGGTTCTTGATGATCCCGGCTGCCTTTTTGAGACAGCGCCTCTGTTGGAGTCTCTGATCCTGACTTGTACTTGGGGACACCTGGTGGAAATTATACATACAGGTAACGATCAGAGAGAAGATGGGGAGAAAACAAACCCTCCAAAACTCACTTGAATCCACTCAAATGAAAAATGGCCACTAGCACTATCTGCTGGAAGGGACGACATGTGGAAGAATGCATTCCAGCATAAATCAGAAGAAAGGACTGGAGGAAGGGGAAGCGAAGTGGGCAGCTCGTTGCCCTTAATCTGTTCCTTATATTTGTTAAGAGGCATCTTTATCATGAATCTGTGGTCACTGGTGCAATCTTGCGATGAGTACAATAAAACTCAGCAGGTTATTCCTGATTAGTCTATAAAGGTAGTGAAATGGAAATCAATAGCAGGAAGCGGTCATGCTCTGTGGAGACCTGGTACCTGACATCAGTCAAGTGCAGGCACTTCACTTTCACTTGATTGAAACATCTGTCTTTAGCACACTGTCGGAGCCCGTTTTGACTTGAGATGCTGCTGCAAGGGATAGCTACGGAAATGTTGTAACTTTAGAATAAGAGCCTTGCCCCCCATAACATCTTAAATTCCAGTTGATTTAATTTTGAAAAATCCACGGGACATTATTCAATTCTGAGACAAGCTTTTCCTTTGTATTTGGGTCCCCTCTCTCCCCTTTCAATGCTTTCATCCAAATACTGATTGCATTTTTATCAACAGTGGCTGTCACTCGTTACGATCAGCCCCTTTGCTTGTTTCTCGCTGTCTTGATTTCCACTTTCAGCGTGTTACGGTTGCAACTCCCCTGGGTCCCTGGAGCCACCTCCGTTACCATTTTATGATGAACCTGTCAAATCACCACCCATCAAATGTTGACACTCCAGACGTGTACTTATCACCATCCAATTAAACGACAAGGCCATATCAGCTTCAATTCCAGATTGCAAAATAACACAGGGCAAACTAATGATTAGATTGTGGTTATCGGCCGAGTGCAAGGCAATAACTAATTCAACAAAATGCAATTTTATCAAAAGCGTAAGAAAAAAAAAAGCCAATTAATATTTTTTGACAATATCCATTTCTTGCTTCGATTACCTTCTTCAGAGAAAATCATTATATTTAAACATCATCATTATATTAGCATGCAGGAGCAGAATCTTTGCAGCAAATCCAGCCCTCGATCATGTTATGAAGCTCATGTGGTTCGTATTTATTCGTAGCAAAATATATATTGTAAGCCTTGTTTACATGCACACATCTTACAACATTTTCCTGCCCCCTATAGTTCTGCCATTCTGTTTATTAGCAGCCTGAATTTGCCATGCTTCCAATGCACATCTTCTAATATTATTTTTGGGACCTGAATGTTAAACAATTGAACAGTAAACAAAGGTACACAAAAAAGCTGGAGAAACTCAGCGGTTGCAGCAGCATCTATGGAGCGAAGGAATGAACAGTAAACAATTGACTGGCAATTAATTCTAAAAGGGTTGACGGTGGATATGCAATGGAAGACATTTAAAGACTGCATTTTTGGTCTCCAAATCTGAGGAAGGACATTATTGCCATAGAGGGAGTGCAGAGAAGGTTCACCAGACTGATTCCTGGGATGTCAGGACTGTCTTATGAAGAAAGACTGGATAGATAGACTTGGTTTATACTCTCTAGAATTTAGGAGATTGAGAGGGGATCTTATAGAAACTTACAAAATTCTTAAGGGGTTGCACAGGCTAGATGCAGGAAGATTGTTCCCGATGTTGGGGAAGTCCAGGACAAGGGGTCACAGCTTAAGGATAAGGGAGAAATCCTTTAAAACCAGGATGAGAAGAACTTTTTTCACACAGAGAGTGGTGAATCTCTGGAACTCTCTGCCACAGAGGGTAGTCGAGGCCAGTTCATTGGCTATATTTAAGAGAGAGTTAGATGTGGCCCTTGTGGCTAAAGGGATCAGAGGGTATGGAGAGAAGGCAGGTACGGGATACTGAGTTGGATGATCAGCCATGATCATATTGAATGGCGGTGCAGGCTCGAAGGGCCGAATGGCCTACTCCTGCACCTAATTTCTATGTTTCTATGTTTCTATGTAACAAATAATGCAAATGCTGTCATTCTTTCGTTGTTTGTTTTAGGGATACAACATGGAAACAGGCCCTTCGACACACTGAGTCTGCACCGAGTCTTTGGAGAGTGAGAGAAAACGGAGCGTCTGTTTCTTCTCCAGAGGTTGCCTGACCCGCTGAGTTCCTCCTGAACGTTGTGCTTTACTCACTGTCTATCCTTCCCTGGTGAGCCACAAATGGGGAAACATGGCAGAAATTTGCTGCAGCTACTTAGATAATCTGGTGGCAAGAAAGCCAAAGGTCACCATGACCTTGTCCTCCATGGGGCAACCAGACACCGCAACTCGGTTGGGGGTCTTGCTCCAGAATTTGTTTACCTTTATGGAGACAGCCTTGGTAAATACAAGCCTGTGAATACATTGTTCATCTAAGGGAGGTCCATGTAGGACACTGTGTCTCTGAAGATGATGTTGGAGTAAGCTCTTTATGTATCTTTGTCTTCTTCATTAAAGTGTCTGCCCTAATCTCTTCACTTCAATGCGTCCAGTATAACATTTTTCCGTGTTGTTACTATTTAGCTACCCACCGAATGAGTACACCAGCAGTCAAATGCTGCAAAGATCACACTTTTTTTTGGTAAAAACCTTGCATAGAAACATAGAAACATAGAAAATAGGTGCAGGAGGAGGCCATTTAGCCCTTCAAACTAGCACCGCCATTCATTGTGATCATCGCTGATCGTCCCCTATCAATAACCCGTGCCTGACTTCTCCCCATATCCCTTGACTCCACTAGCCCCTAGAGCCCTATCTAACTCTCTCTTAAATCCATCCAGTGACTTGGCCTCCACTGCCCTCTGTTGCAGGGAATTCCATAAACACACAACTGAAAACATTTCTTCTCACCTCAGTCTTTAATGACCTCCCCTTTATTCTAAGACTGTGGCCCCTGGTTCTGGACTCGCCCAACATTGGGAACATTTTTCCTGCATCCAGCTTGTCCAGTCCTTTTATAATTTTATATGTTTCTGAAAACTTGCTCTTTGAAAACTTGAAAGTCAGGTCTTAAACTGCCCCATTAAACATCTCACTGTCAATAGCATCTGTACAAATTGTGAAAAACAATCAACAATTCACTATGGTATGCTCCAGGTCTGAATGTGGTGTTTAGTTATTGTCTAAAGCTTAGAGCTCCAATTTATGTTGAGTTGATGACAAATGGGCATTGTACAACTTGTGACATTTTAAGGTGTGTTACCGATGTAATGAAACAGGTTAGGTGTACTAATGTGGTTTTCTGGTCGAGACCTCTTCCCATCCAAAGGGAAAAGCTTGTCATAATATCCCCTAACTTTTAAAGACCTCTATCAAGTTATTGTTAGAATAAAGACCTAACTCAAGCTATCTCTGAGATGAAACCAAGGCAAATTAAAATTGGTACTCTCATTGTAATTGGGCGGTACAATACTCCAAGCACTGCCTTGTAAAATCCAATGCCTATACTACCGATGTATGAAACAGGTTAGTGTACCTTGGTTTTAAGACCTGTTCCATCCAATTTCATAATCCCCATCTAGAAATTATTGTTAGCCACCCAATGCCCCCAGACCCCCCCCCCCCCCCCCCCCCCCCCCCCCCCCCCCCCCGTTTTCTTTTTGCAAAGCTTGAAAGTACTTGGATATTCAACCATATATACCACGTGGATCAACTTTATCACCGCTATATATATCAACAATCTTGCATTCATCTTGGAAAAAAGTGGAGTAAATAATAATAATAATAATAATAACACATTTTATTTATAGGGCGCCTTTCAGGACTCTCAAGGACACCTTACAATTAACACAAGCATAAAACAAAAACAACATATACAGCAACAATACACAATTCGGAGAGAAACCAAATACTATGTAATTGTTCACCAGTGATCTATCTCTGCCTTAAAAATATCAATTGACTTGGTCCCCACATCCTTCAGGGGCAAAGAATTCCACAGATTCACCACCCTCTGACTAAATAAATTCCTCCTCAACTCCTTCCTTTAATTCAGAGGCTATGATCTCTGGTCCTAGACTCTCCCACTAGTGGAAACATTCTCTCCACATCCACTCTATCTAAGCCTTTCACTATTCGGTAAAATATTGAAAAATTGATTACACCATGGCATTTCCATGGAGAAAGTGATAGTTACTTTACAAGTGAAAAACAGACAGAGTAATGATGGCTAATTAATTAATATCATTTGTTATTGTTTAAAGTCTTATTTCTCTTGCCTCCACACACATTTATTAAAAACATTTTTTTTCAAATATTAATGCAATATTATGTCAACATCTCATAGAGAAATGAAATATTGTGTTTCTATAGAGCACAACAGGATGGCCACTTAAAATTCCAATTACATTTAATTTATTCTAAGTTGATGATTTGAACTTCCACATATAAATGAGTCTCCTAGATTCAAACACACCCTTATGAGTTTACTTCTGAAACATTATGTTTTTATTGTTGAGATCCATTTGTATAACCAACTTAATTTACATTGTCATAGAGCCATACAGCATGGAAACAGGCCTGCAGGCACAGTTTGTCCATGCTGGCTAAGATGCCCAATTTAAGCTAGTCCCATTTGCTCGTATTTGGCCCTTATCCCTCTAAACCTTTCCTATCCATGTACCTGTCCTGATGTCCTTTAAATACTATTTTATAACCGCCTCAATGACCTTCCCCCATCTAGCTTGTTTCATATATTCATTACCCTTTGAGTGTAAAAATTGCCCCTCAGGTTTCGGAAGTCGAAGCCGCTGAGAATGTTCTCCCGTTCCGATGTCGGAGTTCCATCATCCGGCGAGCGGGCCTGAACATCGGGCCGCCCATAGCAGCGACAGCGAGGGGTTTGGGAGTCCCCCTGACCACGGGTACGGGTGAGCAACAGAGGAGGGGGACAGAACTTTGGTGCCTTCCCTCACAGTGGGAAACTTTGATCCCGCTGTGTGGGGATGTCTATGTTAAAGACTATCGTGTTCTGTGCTCTTTAATATTCGTATGGCTGTATGGTCACCACACATTTCACTGTACCATTTGGCACATGTGACAATAAATGTCTCTTGTCTTGTCTGTTGTCTATTGAATCTTGCCCCTTTCACTTTCAAACTGTCCTCTGGCTAATGATTCCTCTACTTTAGGTGAAATACTTTGTGTATACACCCTATCTATTCGCCTCATGATTTTATGCTTTTCTATAAGATTACCCAATTAGCATCCTGCACTCCAAAAGTCCTAGCTTGCCCAATCTTTCTCTCTAAGCTCAGGCCCTCAAATGCCGGAAACATCCTCGTAAAACTTCTCTCCAGCATTCTAGCTTAATGTCCTCCTCCCTGTGGCAGGGTGACCAAAACTAAATACTCAACACCAAATGCGGGCTCACCATTTTACGAGTTTAGTTTAGTTTAGTTTACTTTAGAGATACAGTGCGGAAACAGGCCCTTCGGCCCACCAGATCCGTGCCGACCAGTGATCCCCACACGTTAACATTATCCCGCACACACTAAGGACAACCTACAAACCTGTATGTCTTTGGAGTGTGGGAGGAAACCGAATATCTCGGCGAAAACCCATGCAGGTCACGTTGAGAACGTGCAAACTCCGTAAAAGCAGCACCCATAGTTGGGATCGAACCTGGGTCTTCAGCGCTGCATTCGCTGTAAGGCAGCAACTCTACAGCTGCGCCACCGTGCCGCAAAACTGCAGCATAATATCCCAACATCTGCTGTGTACGTGTCCTCCTAGATCCCTCTGCTCCACAACCCGACCCAGGGTCTGACCATTCACTGTGATGGTCCTTCCCTGGTTTGACTTCACAAAATGCAACAACACGTACATAAGTATTTAATTCCATGAGCCATTCCTCAGCCCATTGCCCACTTAGTTGTCGTGATAAATTAAGTGCAGGTATAACATGCACATCATAACTCAAGTCACACTTTAGAGACTTTAGAGATACAGTGCGTAATCAGGCCCTTTGGTCCATTAAGTCCACGCCGACCAACAATCACTCCGAGCATCATTCTACACAATTGGGACAATTAACAGTGTTTAAGAGGGAACTGCAGATGCTGGAGAATCGAAGGTTACACAAAAAAGCTGGAGAAACTCAGCGAGTGCAGCAGCATCTATGGAGCGAAGGAAATAGGCAATGTTTCGGGCCGAGGGTTTCGGCCCGAAACGTTGCCTATTTCCTTCGCTCCATAGATGCTGCTGCACCCGCTGAGTTTCTCCAGCTTTTTTGTGTAACCAGGGACAATTAACATTTTCTTTTTGACCAATTAAGCTGCAAACCTATGCATCTTTGGAGTGTGGGAGAAAACCATAGCACCTGGAGAAAACCCCGCAGTCACAGAGAGAACGTACAAACTCCGCACAGACAGCACCCGTAGTCAAGTCAAGTTTATTCGTCACATACACATACGAGATGTGCAGTGAAATGAAAAGTGGCGATGCTCGAGGACTTTGTGCAAAAAGACAAAGAAACAAACAACCAAACAAACTACACACAGAATGTAATAGAATGTAACAGTTGGGATCGGAACCGGGTCTCTGGCACTGTAAGGCAGCAACTCTACCGCCGTGACACAGTGCTGCCCTTTAACGAATGAATGAGGAAACGAACCAAGACTGTACACCTTTGAGAGGGCAGGGTAAAGATAGACACCAGGTGCAGGCAACGCAACTGTTAAACTTCTCTTGTCAGAAGACCTGACAGCGCAGGCCTCCACCCACTGCTTTCGAAATGGAGAACTCAGAATATCAGAGGACAAACGCCAAACAAATTATCCTGAAAATATTTAAGAAGGCTGCTTTGAATTTAACTTGTATTCCCAAGATGAATATCAAGATCAAGAGATCAAGAGTATTTATTTGCCTCGATTCAACGGATGTGAACCAGAACAATGAAATTCTTGCTTGCTGAAGCTTTACAGGGACTTCAGAAGCACAACACAAATAAATATACAATAAATAATACAACAAAATTATCAGTTGTTTAAAGTAAACTCTACCATGGGAGTGCAAAGAACAAGGTGTGATGAGCAAGCACAGTAGCACAAATCCATAGAAATTCAGTACTGAGGCAGGGTTGTACATGATGGATACACAGTTCACTGCCATTCACCATGAACACAATGATACTTGAACATGAAGTCTCCTTCAAATATAAAATTAGGTTCTTTCCGATGAACAATCTTTCTTACAGAGACACAAAATATAATATCTTACATCTATTATTTCATTTCAGCACTTTTACAGGAATGGTGCAAAAGCAATTTTTGGTCATTGTGGTATTTTTGAAGTGTTGTTGTAATTAGCAACCTCATCAAAAGCAGAATAACTTTAACCGAGAAATTTGTTCTAGTGCTATTGGAGTAATGCAGACAGAAGACATTTGGGCAATCAAGTCTGATAGAGCAATCTCTTCATCCTACCTTCCTGCTCTTTCCCTATAAATTATCTTCCATATCTCATCCAGTAAATCTTAAGTATCCAGGGATTCCCTTAAAACCTTGTTTACCTATCCTGCTACTGTCAGCAACCTCTGGGCAGTCATTCAAAGATCTGCCTTTTCCTTGACACTATTTAATATCCCGCCATGTGAAGGTTTGCATCATTTTTCTCCTCCTCCATATACATTACCTCACAATTCACTGGGGCATCTTCCGCTAGCCTCTTCACCATGCACAGGGTTAAGATTTGGAGATAACGCTTCCACTGATTTATGTTAATAACTTCCATTTGGAAGAGTATATATTCCACCCAGAAGGTGTAAAGTTCTGAACAAAAAGAAGACGCAAAATTGTGGAGTAATTCAAAGGGTCAGACATCATCTCTGCAGGACATGGGTAGGTGACGATACAGAACAAGACCCATCTTCAGACAGATTGTAGTGGGGAACAAGAACGTTGAAAGAGGGGTGTATACAGCACCAAGAGTAATATCTCCACTATATATATTGATATAGAGTTTATGGCGGGGATAATGGTGGAGACAGATATAATAGTGGCATATTATAGAGTATTTTGGATAGGTGCTTGGATATGAAGGGAATAGAAGGAAGTTGATAACTGTGGATACTGTGGATAAATGTGAGCTTATCCACTTTGGTGGCAAAAAACAGGAAAGTCGATTATTATCTAAATGGTGGCCGATTAGGAAAAGGGGAGATGCAGCGAGACCTGGGTGTCATGGTACACCAGTCATTGAAAGTAGGTATGCAGGTGCAGCTGGCAGTGAAGAAAGCGAATGGTATGTTGGCATTCGGAAGTGGCGGCACTGTTGCAGGCTGCGGCTCGCCTGCAGTCCATCTGTTTTTACTTTTTTGTCTTGTTTTTTTGTCTTGTTTAGTTAGATTTTTGGTTATTAGGTTGTGTTATGTGTGGGGGGGGGTGAAACATGGGTTTCTGTCTCTCCCTTCGGGGGAATGCAACTTTTTCTTGTCATATCCCCCTTCTCTGCCTCCGTCTGCGCTGAGGCCTAATGGCGGAGCTGGCGGCCTCCAACCTGCGACCGACCTCGAGGCTCCGGAGGTAGAGCCAGCTAGGACTCACCAACGCGAGGCTGGCCGTCTTCGAGTTGTGGCGGCGTTCGAGCAGCGGCACGACTCGGCGCTCCGGTGAAGGTGGCCCGTCGCGGGGCTGAGATGCTCCGGTGGCAGCGGCACGACTCGAGGCTGGGACGACTCGAGGCTGGGACGGCGCTCCGGTGAGGGCGGCCCGGCGCAGGGCTGAGGCGGTCCTCCAGTAGCTGAGGCGGCATTCTGGCAGCGGCACGACTCGAGGCTGGTACAGCGCTCCCGTGAGAGCGGCCCGGTTCGCGGCCGGGACGCCGCTCCGGTGGCTGAGCTTCGCGGGCTGCGGAGCTTGAACCGGCCCGTTCGCAGGGCTGAGGCGGTGCTCCAGTAGCTGAGGCGGCGTTCTGGCAGCGGCGACCTGAATCCGGGCTCGGCCACGGGCCAGTGGACGACATCGTTGGGAGCTCGCAGGTCACAGGCTGGAGCCAGTTTTCCGGAGGTCCCGCGGCAACAGCTGCCTCCGCTGGACTGGAGGGCGGCAGCTTCGACCACCCCGGGCTGCGGAGCTTGAACCGGCCCGTTCGCAGAGTTCGGTGAGCCGCGGGACTGACTTACCATCGCCCGGTGGGGTATCGTCTCAGCGCAGAGGGAGAAGAGGGGGGAAGAGACAGTAACCCTAAGATTTTTGCCTCCATCACAGTGAGGAGGTGCTTGGTGAACTCACTGTGGTGGATGTTAATTTGTGTTTATTGTATGTTTTGTTGTTTATTATTACATGTATGGCTGCAGGCAACAACATTTCGTTCAGACCAAAGGTCTGAATGACAAATAAAGGATCTAAGTCTAAGTCTAAGATTTTTGTGTATAGGAGCATTTGGGAGGTTCTACTGCAGTTGTACAGGGTCTTGGTCTACAGACCACACCTGGAGTATTGCGTACAGATATTTTTTGGTCTCCAAATCTGAGGAATGGACATTATTGCCATAGAGGGAGTACAGAGAAGGTTCACCAAAACTGATTCCTGGGATGTCAGGACTTTCATATGAAGAAAGACTGGATAGACTCGGCTTGTACTCGCTAGAATTTAAAAGATTGAGGGGGGATCTTATAGAAACTTACAAAATTCTTAAGGGGTTGGACAGGCTAGATGCAGGAAGATTGTTCCCGATGTTGGGGAAGTCCAGGACAAGGGGTCACAGTTTAAAGATAAAGGGAAAATCCTTTAGGACCGAGATGAGAAAAACATTTTTCACACAGAGAGTGGTGAATCTCTGGAACTCTCTGCCACAGAAGGTAGTTGAGGCCAGTTCATGAGCTATATTTAAGAGGGAGTTAGATGTGGCCCTTGTGGCTAAAGGGATCAGTGGGTATGGAGAGAAGGCAGGTACGGGATACTGAGTTGGATGATCAGCGATGATCATATTGAATGGCAGTGCAGGCTCGAAGGGCCGAATGGCCTACTCCTGCACCTATTTTCTATGGTTCTATGTTTCTAAGGAATGGATCGCATGCAGTCCGAGGAGATACATTTAACTTGGCATCATGTTTGGCACAGACATTGTGGGATGAAAGGCCTGGGCTTGTTCCATGTGCTCCGTTCTTTGTAGTGCAATTGATGTGGTATGTGCAACTTCCAAAGGCATTTGATCCATTGCCAAATTGTAGGCTTGAAAAGTGAAGCCCAAGGAATGGAATTCGCTGGTGATCGGTAGATTAAATATCAAAGATCTGAAGCATGTTTGCACACTGCAGAAGAAACAGAAAGATTTAGTCACATATAGTGGCTACAGGTTCCAAGTTCTTCCATTTGGCAAGAGGATGATGATGAAGGCAGGTGGCTTTCTTGCTGAATTAAAGACACATTTTGCATTACATGAGTTAATTCTCCTGCCATTCTCTACAGCCCATTACTTAACAAGGTGTACAGGAGACTAAGGATATTTATGTTTGCTTATGTTACTGGGATTGAACGGGCAATTGTTAATCATTTCAGATAATGATTTGTACAATTAATAAGATAATCCAGATTCAGGGATAGTTTCTTCCAACCTGATATCGGGCAACTGAATGGTCCAACCACAACCAGAGAGCAGTCCTGAACTACTATCTACCTCCTGGGTGATCCTTGTACTATCTTTGATCGGACTTTGCTGGCTTTACCTTCCAATAAACGTTATTCCCTTATCATGTATCTATACACTGCAAATGACTTGATTGTAATCATGTATTGTCTTTCCACTGTCTGGTTTGCATGCAACAAAAGATTTTCACTTTAGTACATTTAAAACCGAGATGAGGAGAACATTTTTTCACACAGAGAGTGGTGAATCTCTGGAACTCTCTGCCACAGAGGGTAGTTGAGGCCAGTTCATTGGCTATATTTAAGAGGGAGTTAGATGTGGCCCTTGTGGCCAAGGGGATCAGAGGGTATGGAGAGAAGGCAGGTATGGGATACTGAGTTGGATGATCAGCCATGATCATATTGAATGGCGGTGCAGGCTCGAAGGGCCGAATGGCCTACTCCTGCACCTAATTTCTATGTTTCTATGTGAGAATAAACTAAACTGAATTCATCTTTTTGAGTGCTTCAGGCCAATTCGGAATGTGATTATGGGCCAGTCACACTGGTGAGGTCTGGAGTCACAAATATTTAGGATGGAAGATGCATTAAGGATGGAGGATTTCTTTCCCTGAAGGACAAAGGACTTGATGACAATCCAAATACTTTTGTGGTCACCAATACTGAGCCTACCTTTCTAAGTTTCACTGTTATTGCAGGAGGTTTACATTTTTCTCCCAGACCAGCTTCCAATGCAAAGAATTTAAAGGAACAAAATCACATTGTGGAAAGAAAGGGTCAGAAGGATTTGTTTGTAAATTTAAAGCACATGGGATTATTTTCGGGGCCTTTTGATATACGGTCTAATTTGGCATCATGTTTCAAGGGATCATTTCAAAGCTTTTCAAGAATGCGGAAATGTAAGAACACAAAGGATGGGATAGCATTTTAATAGGTAATAGACAGGATGGACAGAAACACGACGGATGAAGTGCAAGAAAATGCAAGACAACATTTGTTGGAATAATGAGGAGGGATAATATGAACAAAACAGTTATAATTTTAAAGCAGTGTGTGAAAAGATGTAGAAGGAAAATTAACAGCGATTTAGAGATCTCAGTAGTTGGAAAGGATGTTTTAAAATGTGTGATGGACCCTCAGCTGTATTAATGGAAGATTCAAGGTTCAAGATTCAAGATAGATTTCATTGTCACATTCAGATTCAGATTCAGATTCAATTTTAATTGTCTGAATCTGAATCTGAATGTGACAATGAAATCTATCTTGAATCTTAATTGATGGCACTATGCCATCTGACACATGTGCCAGATGGCACAGTGAAATGAATTCCCATACAGCCATACAATAAAATGCATAGTGTACAAGAACAAGCATGTTAAATCTTTCTCAACAGCGTTGGATTCTCCTTGTTTTTAAATCTGAACCCCGCGCTTAGCGAAAGTGTGCAAAATAAATTTACTGGAGTGGTTTAGTTTAGTTTCATTTTAGAGATACAGTGCGGTAATCGGCCCATCGGCTGACTGAGTCCCTGTCGACCAGTGATCCCCGAACACTTACACTAAGGACAATTTTCAATTTTATAACAAGCCAAGTAACCTACAAGCATGTATGTCTTTGGAGTGTGGGAGGAAACTGGAGCTCCTGGAGAAAACCCACGCAGGTCACAGGAAGAATGGGCAAACTCCACACAGACAGCACCTGTAATCAGGATCAAAACCAGGTCTCCGGTGCTGTAAGGCAGTAACTCTACTGCTGTGCCACCGTGCCTCCAACAGCGTCTATAGCTGAGGGGCTTCAGTAACATGGAGATTTTAAAGCTTGCTTATTCCCCTGAGAGCAGATGTGGTGAAGAGTGGATCAGATTAGAGTTCCACATCACACAGCTGTTAAGGCGAAGCTGCTTCCGGTGGCACAGCGGCGTGTAACTCAGGGCAACAGATCTTAAGAACCAGGGCAAAATCAATGTTTTCTTTTTAAATTATGCATGGCTTGTTAGTGTGACCTGGAATGCGCTGATTGAAAAGTTGTGAAAGAATTTCACTGCTAATATGCAAAAGAAAGTTAGGAAGCTTAAGGTGCCTTGGGAAGAAACAAAGGGTATGAGTAGCTCTCCCAAACAGCTGCCATGGGTGCAATGGGCCGAATAGCCTCATTCTGTGCCGTATTATTCTATGGTTATCCAATATTTTAAATCGAACATAAAAGGTGCCAGGTGGCTGCTTTACAATCTCATTCTTCAGTCGACCTGAGTTAAGGAGTACAAGTAGTGTAAAGCCTCCTGGCCACTTTCCCACCCTTTCGCTTCAAAGCTCACATTTTAGCAACAAAAAAAATCAAAAGAAAAAGGATCCTGGTAGTATTCTTTTGATGAATTTGTGCAACTAGAGACCGACGGTTGAAGTAAATGGAGTCTACAAAGATCAGGACCATTGTCAGATTTTAAAACCGATTGGAGTTCACCACTAGATGATTTGCTGGGCGAAACGTTAAACAGCAACTTAAAAAGCATGATTTGCAAATAGCAGCATCATTAGGAACAAATATAAATCTTTCTTGAAAGGAATTTCACCTTTAGGACCACACTCTGCTGTTTTGCGTTCAGTATTTAAGCTTTAGTTGATACTAGACCAAGTGCAGACCCGCTGGGTCTGTTCCCCCCCAACGCCTGGTGGGGGGGGGGGTTGGGGGGGGGGGGGGGGGGTGCGGCTTCAGGGGGAGACACGACCATCCCCCACACACGCTGGGGGGGGGGGCTGGGCTTAGGGGCCCATACACACAGGTCAATATGATAAGTAGGTTATGCACATTTTCTCCCCAATTTTTTTGTTGTTGAAACCAGTAGCGGCAGAATATTAAATATCGCTCAATTCCCATCAATGATTGTCAAGATTTGAAATTTAGTGCAAGGGCAGAATAGGAGTCTGGACTTTCTTTTGGCTGTCATTCGAAGCAATCAGAAATCAGACTGGATTGGAACCTAAAGGTGAAGACTTTGTTATTGCGATTCCATAATGTACGGTAAGAGGAGGAATGTAGATAAAGCATCCATTGTTAAACGTTAAATGACCCGAGTCTGAGGCAGGCTGCTTGTCAAGGAAATATGTGACCTCTAGTTTACTTTTAATTTAGTTCAATATGTATTTGGGATTTGAGATTATTGCAGGAAGGCAGCGCACTTGTTGTTAAAGTCTATCACACAAAGGTGCCGTTGAAGAGTTCTTGAAGACATCTGAAAAGAACCCTTTATTCTCTGACAGTCGCAAAGTTCTATTCGTCATCCAAATGGGAATAGAATACTTTGCAAGTGTGACACCAAGTGCCATGCAAACAAGTAGCACTGAGAGGTTTTCTGCCGTTAAGCCCTTGACTAAGTGCTGTATAACACTGGCAGCATATTTACTTCGGAAAATAACAGTCTAAGGCTGAACATTACATTTCAAAACTGTGTAGGAAGGAACTGCAGATGCTCGTTTGCACCGAAGATATGAAGGGGCGGGAGATTGCAACCTTCACGTGTGTCGACAAATGCAATCAACCCGGTGTGCACAATCAAATAAGATCAAATAGAACAAGTTGTCCTACAGGTTTAGGTTGCGTACGCCATACGTAAGATGATGAAGAAGAAGATATGAAGATGGGCCTCAACCCAAAATGTCACCCATTCTTTCTCTCCAGAGATGCTGCCTGTCCAGCTGAGTTACTCCAGCATTTGTTTAAGGAGGAACTGGAGACACTGGAAAGTCGAAGGTAGACAAAAAAGCTGGAGAAACTCAGCGGGTGCAGCAGCATCTATGGAGCGAAGGAAATGGGCAACGTTTCGGGCCGAAACCCTTCTTCAGACTGATGTAGCATTTGTGTCTATTACATTTAAGATGTTTAGTGTAAAATGAGGTGGAAGATTTTATGTGCATTTGTGAATCGAACAAAGCATATCACAACCACAAGCACTGGTTAAGTGATGAAATTGAAATTAGCTGAAATTTGTGGAATTTGTTGAGGTTCCGGGGAGTAAAAATTTAGTTTCACAGGTCAACGTTGGATAGTTCTATTGGTTTGATTAGATTTCTGTGACTGGTTTTTACAAATTCCAATGGAGGAGAGTAGCAGTAAATTTGTGGAACAAAACACAATGTGCTGGAAGTACTGAGTGGGTCAGGCAGCATCTGCAGAAGGAATAGACGGGCGACATTCCGCGAATGAAAAGGGGTCATGACTAGAAGCATTGGCTGTACGTTCCCTCCTCAGATGCTGCCTGACCCATTGAGTTCCTCCAACACTTTGTGTTTTTGCTCAAGATTCCAGCATCTGCCGTCTATTAGTTTAGAGAAACAGGCCCACTGTGTCCTTGCCAACCAGCGATTCACACACAATAACACTATCCTACACACGCTATAATTTGCATTATATTGCAAGCTAATTAACCTACAAACATGTACATCTTTGGAGTGTAGGAGGAAACTGAAGATTTCACAGTAAACCCCCACAGTCACAGATAGAACGTACAAACTCTGTACAGACAGCACCCGTAGTTGGGATTGAACCTGTGTCTCTGGCGCTATTAGCGCTGTAAGGCAGAAACTCTACCACTGTGTTACTGTGCCACCTGGAATTACAAATTAACTTTCAGACAAAACAAAAATATGGAGTTATAAAAGGGATTTCTTTCTTTATGATCTCCTCAAATTGCTCACGTTCCTGAAACTTGTAACTAGGCGCACTTAATTCATCAGAAAAAATATTTATTTTGTAACTTAGAAATTATTAAAACACTGGTTATGAGAAAGCATCTTTCAAATATTAATAACCTAACCGCAGTGTATATATTTAAATGATTTTATGTCTGAAACTCTACCATTTATATCTTTAGTGAGAAATTTATCAAATCCAAAATACCTGTCTATTTGTGGACCTCCAAAATATTCAATGGTAGGAAATTCACCTCATAAATTACTAACGCTTTACTGATTTGATTCATTGTAAAACCATCCTGATGATAAGGAGTATATCACATCCATGTGACATGTTGTGACATTTTAATCAA
Source organism: Leucoraja erinaceus (assembly GCF_028641065.1). Lineage (NCBI taxonomy): Eukaryota > Metazoa > Chordata > Chondrichthyes > Rajiformes > Rajidae > Leucoraja > Leucoraja erinaceus. The sequence continues at coordinate 51,398,506 of NC_073390.1, forward strand.
AATGAAGTCAGTGCTTCTCAGATTACAGTGGCCGGCATTTTGAGAAACCTTGGTTTCAACGATGCATAAGTCATCGGTTGTTCCTCGTGTTTTCTTCCCCTGTTCTATTCATGTGCAGCTATGTGGCGATCAGTGGCAGTGAGAGAGTCATAGAGTCATACAGCATGGAAACAGGTCCTTCGGCCCATCTTGCCCACACCGACCGGCATGTTTCATCTACTCCAATCCCATGCAAATATTACAATCTGGTTTGGGAATTGCTCTGCCCAGGGACAAGAAGGCTCTGCAGAGAGTAGTGCGTTCAGCCGAACGCACTATGGGAACTTCACTCGCCCCCCTGCAGGAACTATACATCAAGAGGTGCAACTCCAGAGCCAATAAAATCATGGGAGACCCCTTCCACCCCTGCAACGGACTGTTCCAGCTGCTACGGTCAGGCAAACGCCTCCGTTGCCATGCGGTGAGAACGGAGAGGTTGAGAAGGAGTTTCTGCCCAGAGGCCATTAGGACTGTAAACGCCTATCTCACCAGGGACTAACTTTACTGAACCACTCTACTGGTTTTTTTTTTAAATTGTTGTTTTTTTTCCTTTTTCCTTCCGCCCACAATATTTAATATGGAAAAGAATATGTGATTCTGTTCCATTCTGTTTGTAGTTTGTTTGGTTGTTTGTTTGTTTGTCTTTTTGCACAAAGTCCGCGAGCATCGCCACTTTTCATTTCATTGCACATCTCGTATGTGTATGTGACGAATAAACTTGACTTGACCTGCCTGCATTTAGCCAATATCCCTCTAAACCTATCATATCATATAACCATATAACCATATAACAATTACAGCACGGAAACAGGCCATCTCGGCCCTACAAGTCCGTGCCGAACAACTTTTTTTCCCTTAGTCCCACCTGCCTGCACTCATACCATAACCCTCCATTCCCTTCTCATCCATATGTCTATCCAATTTATTTTTAAATTATACCAATGAACCTGCCTCCACCACTTCCACTGGAAGCTCATTCCACACCGCTACCACTCTCTGCGTAAAGAAGTTCCCCCTCATGTTACCCCTAAACTTCTGTCCCTTAATTCTGAAGTAATGTCCTCTTGTTTGAATCTTCCCTATTTTCAAAGGGAAAAGTTTGTCCACATCAACTCTGTCTATCCCTCTCATCATTTTAAAGACCTCTATCAAGTCCCCCCTTAACCTTCTGCGCTCCAGAGAATAAAGACCTAACTTATTCAACCTATCTCTGTAACTTAGTTGTTGAAACCCAGGCAACATTCTAGTAAATCTCCTCTGTACTCTCTCTATTTTGTACCTATATATCCATGTACCTGTCTAAATATTTCTTAATCGTTGCGATCGTACCTGCCTCAACTACCTCCTCCTGAGGGCTCATTCCATACACCCACCACTCTATGTATAAAAAGGTTATTCCTTAAGTTCCTATTAAATCTTTTCTCCCTCACCTTAAACCTATAATAATAATAATAATAATAATAATAATAATACATTTTATTTATGGGCGCCTTTCAAGAGTCTCAAGGACACTTTACAAAAATTTAGCAGGTAGAGGAAAAACATGTAAGGGGAATGAAATAAATAGTAGAGACATGACTAGTACACAAAGTAAAGACAGAATTCAATTCAAAAATCTGTGTCCTAGATTCAAATTCAGATTCAGATTCAGATTCAATTTTAATTGTCATTGTCAGTGTACAGTACAGAGACAACGAAATGCATTTAGCATCTCCCTGGAAGAGCGACATAGCATATGATTTAAATAAATAATAATAAGTGTCCGGGGGGGTGGTGATTGGCTTTCACCGAGGACGTTGTTGAGTAGAGTAACAGCCGCGGGAAGAAGCTGTTCCTCGACCCTGTTTGGCAACGGAGGGCCGTCGCCTCCCGGGTAAACATCCATGGTTGGGGTGAGAGCAGTCCTTGGCCAATGCTGAGCGCCCTCCGCAGACAACACTTGCTTTGGACAGACTCAATGGAGGGGAGCGGGAACCGGTGATGCGTTGGGCAATTTTCACCACCCTCTGCAATGCCTTCCGGTCGGAGACAGAGCAGTTGCCATACCATACTGTGATGCAGTTGGTAAGGATGCTCTCGATGGTGCAGCGGTAGAAGTTCACCAGGATCTGAGGAGACAGATGGACCTTCTTCAGTCTCCTCAGGAAGAAGAGACGCTGTGAGCCTTCTTGATCAGAGTAGAGGTATTGTGGGTCCAAGAGAGGTCATCGGAGATGTTAACACCCAGGAACCTGAAGCTAGAAACACGTTCCAGCTCCGTCCTATGTCCTCTGGTTCTTGATTCCCCTACTCGGGGCAAGAGACTGTGCATCCACCCGATCTATTCCTTTGATGATTTTGTATCACCCTTGATCCCCCTGCTTTCCAAGGAATAGAGTCTCAGCCTGCTCAACCTCTCCCTGTAGCTCAGGGCCGTCGAACCCTGGCAACATCCTTGTAAATCAGCTCGTTCCAAACTCCCACTGCCGTTTGTGTGAATTCCCTTTTAAATCTACAGCTACTCATGGGCCTGTCCCACATAGGCGACTCTATAGGCGACTGCCTGGGACTAGTTTTAATGGAGTTCACTTACAACACCTGGCGATAACCGACGACAGCACCTACGACAACCTACCGCAAAACCTACGTCAACCTACGACAGCAAAAATTGTCGCCACTGTCACCGAAAACTTTTCTCCGTGTTGAAAAGTTTGTGGCAGTCGCCCAAAAAATCGCCTAGGTGGGACAGGCCCTAAGAAGCTGCATTTTGTTTATGCATCAGACCCTGAAGTAATCATGTTTAAGAAGGGACTGCAGATGCTGGAAAATCGAAGGTACACAAAAATGCTGGAGAAACTCAGCGGGTGCAGCAGCATCTATGGAGCGAAGGAAATAGGCAACGTTTCGGGACGAAACGTTGCCTATTTCCTTCGCTCCATAGATGCTGCTGCACCCGCTGAGTTTCTCCAGCATTTTTGTGTACCTAAAGTAATCATATTGTCAAGGCAGCAAAAAGATAACACTTAGCAGCCACGGCCATTCTTGGTGTAATGCAAGTTACATTCAAGAGAGTCAAGACAAAAATCAAAAGGATCAAGTCAAGAGCATTAACTTGCCATATGTACTGAAATCAAACAATTATTTTTTTACTTGTTGCAGCATGTCACGTCAGGAAACACAATGCTCAATAGATAACGTAATAAAACAAACAACATAACATTTAATTTGTAGCAAATAATATTATAGCAAAACTGAGCAAATGCTCAAAGTCCCTATTGCAACCAAGACAGTTCATACAGCAGTTTGATAGACATAGAAAATAGGTGCAGGATTAGGCCATTCAGCCTGCACCGCCATTCGATATGATTATGGCTGATCATCCAACTCAGTATCCCATCCCTGCCTTCTCTCCATACCCCCTGATCCCTTTAGCCACGAGGGTCACATCTAACTCCCTCTTAAATATAGCCAATGAACTGGCCTCAACTACCTTCTGTGGCAGAGAATTCCACAGATTCACCACTCTCTGTGTAAAAACACAGGAACAGGTCAAAAACAGAGGAACAGAGGAAGGTCGAGGAACAGCTTCTTTCCGGCGGCTGTCACTCTACTCAACAACGTACCTCGGTGACTGCCAATCACCACACCCCCCCGGACACTTATTATTATTTATTCAAATCGTTTGCTATGTCGCTCTTCAAGGGAGATGCTAAATGCTTTTCTTTGTCTCTGTACTGTACACTGACAATGACAATTAAAATTGAATCTGAATCTGAATCTGAAAAAATGATTTTCTCATCTCGATCCTAAAATACTTCCCTCTTATCCTTAAATTGATGTTTAATTGGGGTTTGTAATGTTCAATAGCCCGATAGCTGTTGGGAAGAACCTACAGAACCAAGGTCATGGTTTTGCAAACGTGCTTTGAATGAGAAATGAATGAGCTCAATAATAATAATAACATCTCAGCAATTTACTTGGTTAGGTTCCTTACATGCTGATATTACAACATATCTCAGTAATAATTGTATTTGCTTTATATCCCAATTTTGAAAGTGTTTTCCCATTGATTTATCCGTGCTATTTTCTCAAGGCGAGCTTATTAAAGCAGCATCGTGCACTGAGCAAACACACCAGCACAGAGTAGACACTCTTCAGATTTACTGCTTTGTTTTAAGATCAATTATTTCCAATGGGGAAAACCAATGGTCCTGCATAAGCAACCAGGGCAGCTAGTCTATACTTGATACACACTTGATCTGAAAGCAATACTGCTCCAAGTTTGACAGCCAGTGTTGCACTCACATTTAATATTATAATGAAATCCAGGAGCACTGGGTTGATGGAAGCATTACCTTTATTGGTAAATTAAGCATGAACCTTATTAAGAATTCAATTGTACTTGGTTCAGCTTTGTGACAAGGAGATTGATACTTAAATATACACATCTCCTCTCAATCATCCAAATGCTCATAAATGTTTAATACATCACTTGTGGAAGGAAGGGTTCTCTGGCAGCTATTCCTTCTTTCAAGATTTTTAACAACCAATACATGTCAGCCTTGTTTGACTTAGGTAAGAAAATTCTAATGTTATTGAAAGGAGAAAAAAAAGACTGACAGCAGCTGAAAGCACATCATCCCTGGAACCATTTTATTTTTCAGATATTACGGTACATTTATTAATATACAATTATTCAAAATGGTATTTTTTTTACCTGAAACTCAGGGAGTGAAGTATAGAAAGGTTCCATTCATTGCCCCGAGGTTCACTAAATGCTCAAAAGCTCCGGTAACTTACAAAGTAATCAGGAGTTGCCTCCAGATCTTGGCAGAAACATTATAAACAATGCTTAAGTAAAAGGCTTAAACAAGAATTCTATAAATGACCCCATTCCAAAGTGGTGACATTGCCTTCAAAGGATGATTAATTGTTTATTGTACCAATGTTTGGTTCCCCTTCAATTACAGTACACTAAATAGTCATCTTTTAATGTGTGTGTGTGTGGTCAATGAAATAAAGAAATAAGCCAACATTATTTCGTATAACAAGGCGATCAAAAAACACTTTGCACTCAGAAGAGGCTGATAGCAGGAGTTGTTGTACATTTTGCTGACAAGAACAGTGGCACCAGACATTTCTTAGTGCGTTTCCAGCTGGTATCTGGTGAAGTTTCCACAAATGAAGACATTTTAGATAGTATTACAGTAAAGAGGAAAGAACGGAGATCATGAAGACAAAGCATAGAGAAATAAAAGACAGACACAAAATGCTAGAGTAACCCAGTGGGCCAGACAGCATCTCAAATTAGATCAGCTCCCGCATGTTGTGTCTATCTTCCGTTTCAACCAGCATCTGCAGTTCCTTCGTGCACATAGAGAAACAAAAAAAAGACACGGGGGAGATGGATGGGGGAGATGGATGGGGAGAGATGGATGGGGAGATATGGATGGGGAGAGATGGATGGGGAGATATGGATGGGGAGATATGGATGGGGAGATATGGATGGGGAGATATGGATGGGGAGATATGGATATGGATGGGGAGATATGGATGGGGATGGGGAGAGATGGATGGGGAGATATGGATGGGTAGAGATGGATGGGGAGAGATGGATGGGGAGATATGGATGGGGAGATATGGATGGGGGAGATGGATGGGGAGATGGGGAGATGGGGAGATGGGGAGATAGAGAGATGCGATAGACAGACTGACAGACTGACAGACTGACAGATAGATAGATGAAACAAGTCCTTTGGCCTATCAAGCTGATGCCGTCAATCATACCGTTCCCACTAGTTCTACATTACCTCACGTTTGTAACTACACCCTACCTACTTGGGGCAATTTACAGCGGCCAGTTAACCTACAAAACCACAGGTCTTTGGGATGTGGGAGGAAACCGAAGCACCCAGGGAAACCCACGTGGTCACAGGGAGAACATGCACACACCACATAGACAGCACCCAAGGTCAGGATCAAACATGGCTCTCTGGCACTTTGAGACGGCAACTCACTCAGCTGTGCGACCATGCTGTCCTGCTTCTATCTATATCTATATCTATATCTATATCTATCCATCCACATATAGATTAATTTTCCACTTCTGTCCTCTGCGACACTACGTCAGACCCTCTCAAACCACAAGGACACAACACAAGGCCAGATAGTTGCTGGCTAGTCAATCGGTGGGAAGAATTGGAAATATTTTATTGAAAGATGCAATTAAATGAACATTAAAAAAACAAAACTTGACTTCTACAGTCTAGAAATTCTTCATTGGCTTCAAAAGCACTTGAAACCAAGGGGTCTGAAAAGTGTTTGGCATGTTTTTATTCTGCAGACCTCAATGGTTTTATGACTTTCTCTGCATAAATTCTTTACATGAGGTAAACACATTTATTGCAATGTATTTGACATCAATCCATCATCTGTATGGACATGTCTTCATGCATATACATGAAAGAGTTGGGGGCAATTGAGTACACAGCACAACCTGTGCACAAAGTCTATTGTCCGGTGTACAATGCAAAAGGAGTTCCATGTCTATGAAGATCGACAGAACTGATGAGACTTGTTTGAAGAGGTGGAAGGTATAATTTAATGGATAAATGATACCAGCATGATATCTATGGTTTCAGGAAGCTTTGGGCAAGGACCACAGAAGGTTTGTGTTGGAAGGAACTGCAGATGGTGGGTTACACCGAAGATAGACACAAAATGCTGGAGCAACTCGGCGGGACAAGCAGCACCTCTGGAGAAAAGGAATAGTGGGTGTTGCGTTGGAGAAAAGGAATAGGAAGCAAGATGGAGAATTTTGAAATGAAATTACGTTTATTTCTCAGTTATATTCAATGGCGAAAAGACACATTAAATAATAAATAGACCTCAGAAGGATTTACTGCAAGGGGTTGGCCATGCGGAGACTTGTGGAGCATAAATGATGTATTCAAAGCATTGGGTGAAATGTTCCTACTTGGGCTGTAAAAACAATGCAAATTGCTCCTCTTTGGGTCAAGATGATGGAAGAATTTCAGAGCAAATTCAAAATCCAAAAGGTGATTATAGTCACCATCAGCTTATGAACTTGCATCTCCTTCGACGAGGGTTTCAGTCACAAAGAATTGGACACACTGCATGGTCTTCAGTAGAACAGTTTCAGAATCCAGTAAAAGAGTGTTCAATGTTACTGATTGTATGCTGCATTGTCACCTTCCCATCAGCTAACAAGGAACCATTCTACGTTTCCTGATCAGCGTATGCTTTGATCTGTCATTTTCACACCTTACCCTTCCATATCTCCACTCCCTCTCCCCTGACTCTCAGTCTGAAGAAGAGTCTCGACCTGAAACGTCACCCATTCCTTCACTCTAGAGATGCTGCCGGACCTGCTGAGTTACTCCAGCATTTTGTGCCCACCTAGAAGTTCAATGAAACCAGCCTGAAATTTCAAAGTGAATTATAATGTCCTCTACTCACGTGAACTGTTTTGACTATATATTATCCAGCACCAACCTTCATCTCACTGCTCAAGCACCTGCACTGAAGCCCTGTTCCACAAAAACCTTGATTTAATTATTCTCGGACTAGTTTTCAAATTCTTTTATGACTTTACCCTTCCTCACTATTATCAGCTCTTATAATCTGGCAACTCTCCTTGGTCTTTAGGCTTCTTTCTTAATACTGCCTAAGCTCTTGAATCCAAAAAATCTCTTCTAAAGCCACTCCTGAAAAACCTTCCTGTACATCTGAATGTTGCTTTCCTGTTTTACTTACATTTAGTTCAGACCCAGAAGACTTTGATGAACGAAAGGCCTTAGAATGCTTTACGATAAAAAATGCAACATTATTGTTATGCCTCTCATTCAGAAATGAGTAACATGCACTTATGCCTGAACACATTTATGTAACAATTCAGGAAAGGGATAGATCAGGGAACCACAGACAGTCTCTTGCCCAGAGTAAGGGAATCGAGAACCAGAGGACATAGGTTTAAGGTGAGAGGGGATAGATTTGTTAGGAACCCGAGAGATATCTTTTTTTTTTACACAAAAGGGTGATGGGTGTGAAGAATGAGCTGCCGGAGGAGGTGGTTGAGGCAGGTGCTATTGCAACGTTAAAGAGACACTCAGACGGGTACATGGACAGAACTGATTTAGAGATTTATGGGACAAACGCAGGCTAGTGTAGATGGGACATGTTGGGCGGTATGGGCAAGTTGGGCCGAATGGCCTGTTTCCATGCTCTGACTCTAGCCCAGAACACAAATCCAGAACAAGGGGTCACAGTTTAAGGATAAGGGGGGAAATCTTTTAGGACCGAGATGAGAAAAAAAAAATTCACACAGAGAGCGGTGAATCTGGGGAATTCTCTGCCACAGAAAGTAGTCGAGGTCAGTTCATTGGCTATATTTAAGAGGGAGTTAGATGTGGCCCTTGTGGCTAAGGGTATGGTCAGGGGGTACGGAGAGAAGGCAGGTACGGGATACTGAGCTGGATGATCAGCCATGATCATATTGAATGGCGGTGCAGGCTCGAAGGGCCGAATTGGCCTACTCCTGCATCTATTTTCTATGTTTCTATGTTTCTATGATAAGATTGACTGGCAATTAATTCTAAAAGGGTTGACGGTGGATATGCAATGGAAGGCATTTAAAGACTGCATGGATGAACTACAAAAATTTTTCATCCCAGTTTGGCAAAAGAATAAATCAGGGAAATCCGTGGATAACAAGGGAAATCAGAGATAGTATCAAAGCGAAGGATGATGCGTACAAATTAGCCAGAAAAAGCAGCATACCGGAGGACTGGGAGAAATTCAGAGACCAGCAGAGGAGGACAAAGGGCTTAATTAGGAAAGGGAAAATAGATTATGAAAGAAAACTGTCATGGAACATAAAAACTGACTGCAAAAGTTTTTATAGATATGTGAAAAGAAAGAGATTAGTTAAAAGAAATGTAGGTCCCTTGCAGTCAGAAACAGGCGAGTTGATCATGGGGAACAAGGATATGGCGGACCAATTGATCATATTGAATGGCGGTGCAGGCTCGAAGGGCCGAATGGCCTACTCCTGCACCTATTTTCTATGTTTCTATGTTTCTATGACATTGCTGTATAAATTTGTCTAAAATTCAGCTTTGATCTACAAAAGAAATGTCACCATTATCTAGCTTAATAATTCGGGCAGAAGTCGCTGTTTTCATTGAGGTGAGGCCCTGCGTGCCGACAGGGTATTCTACGATGCAAAGGCAACACACGCAGGAGGAGCAGGGGCAAGGGACAGTGCAGGCCCCACACAACAGACAGTAACTAACAGCAAGCTAAGACACCCCACCCCACTTTGCCAACATCTCCAATATTTGGATTTCCTCAAAAAATTCTAAAAAGACATCAAAATGATCACACGTAAGAAACAAAATATTTATATCAATAAAATTAATGAAGATAATTAAACTGACTCATACCATTGTGCTTCCTAGGTGCTCCCCCCCCCACACTGAAATTACAGAGGGTCAGTATAGTGGTGCAGCAGTAGAGTTGTTGCATTACAGAGACCTGGGCTCGCACCTGCATACAGGAGTTTGTACGTTGCCCCTGTGACTATGTGGGTTTTCTATGGATGCTCCAGTTTCCTCCCACATTCCAAAGACTTGCAGGTCAATAGGCTTCTGTAATTCTGTAAAATGCCCCTGGTGTGTAGGATGTGAAACTGGGATAACCTAGAACTAGGGTATGGGTGATTGTTGGTCGGTGTGGACCGACTGGGCCAAAGGGCCTGTTTCCGTGCTGTATCGCTCAACTCAACTAATAGACAATCACATTTGGTGACAGGTCCAGTGTTATTTCCATGGGTTCTACACTTCTACGCTACCTTGGCAAGGTCACCAGCATAAACACGGACCAGTCTCACCCTGGTCACTCTACCTTCTCCCCTCTCCCAACAGAGTTGTCTTAGAATAATGTCTATGTCTATTCTAATGTCTTAACAATAAAAGGGAGGTCATTTAAGACCGAGGTGAGAAAAAACGTTTTCACCCAGAGAGTTGTGAATTTATGGAATTCCCTGCCACAGAGAGCAGTGGAGGCCAAATCCCTGGATGGACCTCTCTTAAAGAGAGTTAGATAGAGCTCTAGGGGCTAGTGGAGTCAAGGGATATGGGGAGAAGGCAGGCACGGGTTATTGATAGGGGATGATCAGCCATGATCACAATGAATGGCGGTGCTGGCTTGAAGGGCCGAATGGCCTCCTCCTGCACCTATTTTCTATGTTTCTATGTTTTCTATGTTAGGTAAAGATGTTAGAAAAAGCATACACCCAGATTCAGGGATAGTTTCTTTCCAGCTGTTATCAGACAACTGAACCAGCCCATCACCAACTAGAGAAGGGTCCTGATCTCGCATCTACCTCTTTCGAGACCTTTGAAACATCTTTAGTCTGACTTTACTGGACTTCATCTTGTATTGAATGTTGAACCCATTATCCTGTATCTGTACACTGCGGACTGCTTGATTATCATGCATCGTCTTTACATCGACTGGACAGCATGTAACATAAACCTTTACACTGTACCTTGGTAAGGTACGAGGGAGTTAGATGTGGCCCTTGTGGCTAAGGGGATCAGGGGGTATGGAGAGAAGGCAGGTATGGGATACTGAGTTGGATGATCAGCCATGATCATATTGAATGGCGGTGCAGGCTCGAAGGGCCGAATGGCCTACTCCTGCACCTAATTTCTATGTTTCTATGTTTCTATGTAAACATGACATTAATATACTGAACTAATGTCAGTCTGTTGCTGCAATTTCTGCCCCTTGTAAGATGCATGCAAGCTTGATTTTGGGATGCAGTTGCAAAATCCGTGGACAGCAGACAGACAGCAACTTTGGGACATCAAATCTACAAGGAGACCATAAACCAGTCGCGTGCGGAAGTGTCAGGAATTAAGCAGTAAACCGCCCGCGCTTCTGCACAATGTCCTGGCCCATCGTTTTGAATGGAGAGAAATTAAGATACAACTCGTGCAGACATGTGCGCTGCATCTGTTCTCAGAATCACATAAAAGGGCTTGTGGTCAATTAAAATTGATTAAACACTGAAGTATAACATTCTACATTGCCCAGCTTGACTGTGCTCATTTGCAAAAACGAAAAGTGAAGAAGACATGTCTCTAAGTCAGGAGTAAAGCTACAGGCATTTCGGGTAAATGGGGCCAATATCTCCCACAGCGAGCCTTAGAAATATATATCATAACAAATGCACCCAACTTTAGTGAGTTTGGTTTTGATGTAAACATTAATGCAAGATCCACAAACAGTAATTCATACAATCAAAGCTTAACCTGTGATCGATCTTAGGATAAAGATATACATCTGGTAACTTTGATTGTTCTACTTGTGAAATCCGTCCATTTCCTGCAATATAAACTTTAGGTCACGGAAGTGACCCGGGTTCAATCCTGAACTTGGGTGCTGTTTATGTTGAGTTTGTGCATCCTCCCTATGAAGTATAAAGACGGGTTCCCACCCGAAATATCACCTATTCCTTTTCTCCAGAGATGCTGCCTGACCTGCGTGGGTTTTCTCCGAGATCTCCGGTTTCCTCCCACACTCCCAAAGACATGCAGAGTTGTAGGTTAATTGGTTAGGTATAAATGTCAAATTGCCACGTGTGTGTGTGTGTGTAGGGTAGTGTTAATATGTGGGGATCGCTGGTCGGCACAGACTCGGTGGGCCAAAGGGGCCTGTTTCTGCACTGTCTCTCTAAACAAAAGTAGTCAACTAAACTAAACTGAACTACTGCATGGTAAGTATTTGGGGGGTGCGGGGGGGAGCGGGGGGAGGGGGGGCTAGGCATTCGTATGGACCGAGAATCATATCCTATTTGTTGGGGTTAAAATTATATTCATAAATTGAGGATGTATACTTAAATCAATAGCATAAAAGCAAAAATTTACGACCAGAACATTTGTGTTTTGAGCAACACCTGAAAGTAGAATTGAGACTTTGGAATAATTGTGTGCATCATTGCTAAACAGCAAAACCTTCAATTATTTGTGTAGCCTGTTGCCAAACTGGGAGAGGCTCGAGACTATTGGATGTTACTGGTATTACCACCCCAATGTACTTGTAATTGGCTTTTTTAAGATGTTGTAAATGTTGTCGTAAATGGTCCACTGAACCAGGTAAGTTTAAAGGGAACACAAGACCCCGGGGGGACGTGAGAACGACAAAGTGAGGACAACACAGTGGCGCAGCGATGCAGTTGCTGCCTTACAGTGCCAGAGACCCGGGTTCCATTCTGACCACGTGTGCGATCTATGCGGAGTTTGTACGTTTTCCCTGTGACCGTGTGGATTTTCGGCGAGTGCTCCTGTTTCCTCCCACACTCCAATCACCTACAGGTTTTGTAGGTTAATTAGCTTCAGTAAAATTGTAAATTGGCTCTAGTTTGTAGGATAGTGCAGGGTGATTGCTGGTCAGCATGGACTCGGTGGGTTGAAGGGCCTGTTTTCGCACTGTATATCTAAAGTCTAGATGATACTAAGATAGGTGGGGTTGTGGATAATGAAGTAGATTTTCAAGTCTACAGAGAGATTTATGCCAGTTGGAAGAGTGGGCTGAAAGATGGCAGATGGAGTTTAATGCTGATAAGTGTGAGGTGCTACATCTTGGCAGGACAAATCAAAATAGGACGTTCATGGTAAATGGTAGGGAATTGAAGAATGCAGGTGAACAAAGGGATCTGGGAATAACTGTGCACAGTTCCCTGAAAGTGGAATCTCATATAGATAGGGTGGTAAAGAAAGCTTTTGGTGTGCTGACCTTTATAAATCAGAGCATTGAGTATAGACGTTGGGATGTAATGTTAAAATTGTACAAGGCATTGGTGAGGCCAATTCTGGAGTATGATGTACAATTTTGGTCGCCTAATTATAGGAAGGATGTCAATAACATAGAGTACAGAGGAGGTTTACTAGAATGTTGCCTGGGTTTCAGCAACTAAGTTACAGAGAAAGGTGGAACAAGTTAGGGCTTTATTCTTTGGAGCGCAGAAGGTTAAGGGGGGGGACTTGATAGAGGTCTTTAAAATGATGAGAGGGATAGACAGAGTTGACGTGGATAAGCTTTTCCCATTGAGAATAGGGAAGATTCAAACAAGAGGACATGACTTGAGAATTAAGGGACAGAAGTTTAGGGGTAACATGAGGGGGAACTTCTTTACTCAGAGAGTGGTAGCTGTGTGGAATGAGCTTCCAGTGAAGGTGGTGGAGGCAGGTTCGTTTTTATCATTTAAAAATAAATTGGATAGTTATATGGACGGGAAAGGAATGGAGGGTTATGGTCTGAGTGCAGGTGTATGGGACTAGGGGAGAATACGTGTTCGGCACGGACTAGAAGGGTCGAGATGGCCTGTTTCCGTGCTGTAATTGTTATATGGTTATATGGTTGAAGTGTAAAGGCAAACATCAAAGGCAAAGGCAAACCTGATGCTGAAAAATCAGGATTTGCAAATTGCCTGATAGCAGATCATCAGACCTATTTTCAAAGGTGCTGGCAATCTCATGATTAGAATAAAGCGAGTTTAGGGCAAAGAAGAATTCTTCCACAAAAATGTTTCCATAAAATTCTCATGTCACCAGGTACCACAATAAGATTTCCAAATCTTTCAGAATGCTTGAGAACAGGAAAATGATCTGCTAATAATAATTTTAAAAGTCACTAGTTTTAAATCAGGATATCTAATAGGATGCAAAAACCTGTTCTAGATAATAATTAAACCACACCCAGTCACACTACTTATCCACTATCCAAAGTTATTTGCAATGCTAGAAGCCTGCAGGTGTATGTATACAGGTGAACTGGTTTTAAAAGCAGCTACGCGATTTTTTGTGATTAAGAATATTATATTTCTAGTTTACCAAACATTTATGTACAGAATTTATTGAAAATACAACACGTTATTTGTGATTGTGAATTTGGTATGGTTAGATTACCAGCATTGTAAAATATGAACTTAGAAGTTTGAAGACATTGGGCAGGTCACCAAATATTCCAACAAACATGTATAGATGTACTGTAGGATGTTTCCTGACTGGTTGTATCATGGCCTGGAATAGTAATTCCAATGTTCAGTAACGCCAGTGGCCTGGTCCATCACAAGCACAGCCTTCCCACCATCAAAAGCATATTTCATAGCAAAAGGATTTGAGTATAGGAGCAGGGAGGTTCTACTGCAGTTGTACAGGGTCTTGGTGAGACCACACCTGGAGTATTGCGTACAGTTTTGGTCTCCAAATCTGAGGAAAGACATTATTGCCATAGAGGGAGTGCAGAGAAGGTTCACCAGACTGATTCCTGGGATGTCAGGACTGTCTTATGAAGAAAGACTGGATAGACTTGGTTTATACTCTCTAGAATTTAGGAGATTGAGAGGGGATCTTATAGAAACTTACAAAATTCTTAAGGGGTTGGACAGGCTAGATGCAGGAAGATTGCTCCCGATGTTGGGGAAGTCCAGGACAAGGGGTCACAGCTTAAGGATAAGGGGGAAATCCTTTAAAACTGAGATGAGAAGAACTTTTTTCACACAGAGAGTGGTGAGTCTCTGGAACTCTCTGCCGCAGAGGGTAGTCGAGGCCACAGTTCATTGGCTATATTTAAGAGGGAGTTAGATGTGGCCCTTGTGGCTAAGGGGATCAGAGGGTATGGAGAGAAGGCAGGTACGGGATACTGAGTTGGATGATGCCATGATCATATTGAATGGCGGTGCAGGCTCGAAGGGCTGAATGGCCTACTCCTGCACCTAATTTATATGTTTCTATGTTTCTATCTACATGAGGCACTGACTCAAGAAGGTGTCATCTATTATCAAGCATCCCACCATCAGGAAAAGGGACCTTTGGGCCTCTCCCCTTATGCAGATTTCTTCTTCCCACCTACAATCAGTGTGAAGTAGAATACCAACCCAAAACGTCACCTAACATGTTCACCACAGATGCTGCCTGACCTACTGAGTCACTCCAGCACTTTGTGACCATTTCTTGTGAACCAGCACCTGCAGTTCCCAGTATCTACTTTTGCCTTGACTGACGACTTACAAAAAGACAACTGACTAATCCAAATGTTTCTGAATTTTGGAAGTAAATCCCTTTCTTATCGCCTCTCCATTCCCTAATCCCTTCAGATGGGAATCTTTATCATATAAATGTAACACAGGAAAATGTTCTGTTCCGGAAAAAAAAAATCTGACAATGAAAATGATTTGTTTTGAAAACTGGGTTGAAATTGTCCTTCTACTGTTTCTGGTTTTTTTCCCCCAATAGGACAATTGATCTCAACCCAGTCGGGAAGCTGGTTTTATGGTTCAGAAACCAATTTTGCTTCTAACAATAAACAGGATGAAGAAGACCACCCCCAAGACCACTCTCAATATTTCATCATAATGAACAAAGTAACGTTGTCACTAGATGTTTAATACAGGCAGATGACTCCATTTTAGATTTCAATATTTTGTCATCTTCCCACCAGTATATTTCTTATTGACAAGCTGACCCACTTATCCCTGAATTTAAAAAAGTGCTCACTTTCAAAAGCCTCAAGAGCTGAATTTGTTTGTTTTATCTAGAATTTATCACTCTGTCAAAGTTGCCCAGTCGATCTTTTGCGCGATATATAAAAACGCACTAATCTTGCAACTTCAAGCCAGGAAAATATCCAATTAAAAAGCTTCGCAGCGGTAGAGTGCTATCAACAAACGTGGTATCACTGTAAAAGATCAGAGGATGAATGTGCATTGTAAGACACAAATACCACAATGAATGCGACACAAATGTTAAATCAGGGCAACACAGCTAACTTTGCTCTCATGTTGCAATTAGATGAAGGGAGGCTTGTGGCACAGAACACAACTGAACAGATGCAACCAATCAAACTAAAAAATAATGCAACATGCTGAACCGGTTTATAATATCTAAACCTCAATTTGTCGCACTTTTTTTACCCGCGCTATTCCTCACACCCTTTTAGCTGAATTGCCCTTAAATACATCATTTCATTATACAAGGCAATTGCCAATGGGAATGTAATTAAAGGGGGGAGGGAGACACCAAGGTTATTACAGCCCTTGTCTTCCGTATTAATGAAAACTCCTTCATGTGGTGTTAAGGTGTCAAGTTTAATAACAGGATAATGACACCATTTTACAACATCCTGTAGATATGGAAGGATTTTGTACTTTGCTTCTAGAAACCAATTTTACATCATTTGAGGTCAGGCGGTAAGATTGTCTTGTTGCTTCCTGCACACTGTGACAGGAAGTGTTTTATTGTCCTGAGGGTTGTATCAAAGCAAATTTCAGGCTCATAGTGAGGAACCCGAGTGACGATTGCATCTGTCTGTACCATGTGCACACTTATTAGATAATGCAAGATCATTGAAGAAGCACAATATACAGTGGATAACAATATATTTTCTCTATTTATTCCAGCGTACAGCACAGTAAAAATGGGAAATAAGTAGACATATTTAAATTGAAACAAAATACCTTGCAGAACATTTTGTATCACATTACATGATACCACATTGCAACCGCCTTAAACAACTCCCGTATGCATTTTCACCATGCAACGCAGCAATTATTCTATTCTTCCAAACCTCAAACAAGCAAAATATTAATTTACAATCTGAAGTTTACATGTCACATAACAATACTAACACATCATAAGCTCTTAAGTTCCAGGAGCAGAATCAGGCCCATCAAGCCTAGTCTGCATTTAAATCATGGCTGATACATCTTTCCCTGTCCACCCCAATCTCAGGCAACAGAACCATCTTACCACAACTAGAACAATTATTGGATTGGATTCAATTTATTGTCATTGTACTTTTCAGTGCAACAAAATGGTTCAGCCTGCAGTCATAACATAGGATAAATAACAAACACTCAACACAGTTCATCGTCCCAAAGTCATTGTCTCTTCCCTCTGCGCTGAGGCAATCCAGGCCTCCGATGTGGTGACCCCACCGGGTGATGGTAAGTAAGCCCCGCGGCTGAATCCGAGCTCCGCAAACGTGCCGGTTCAAACTCCGCGGCCCGGGGCGGTCGAAGCTGCCGCCCTGCAGTCCAGCGGACGCAGCTGTAGTTGCGGGAGCTCCGAAAAACAGGTCACCAACCCGTGACATGCGAGCTCCCGATGATGTCATCCACTGGGCCCGCGGCCGAGCCTCCGAGGCTCCAAAGTCGGGACGGAAGTTGAGTCGCACCGCAACCACAGCCCCGAAGTCGGCCAGCTTCGCGTTGGTAAGTCCTGGTTCTGCCTCCGCAGCCTGGAGGTCGGTCTGCACTGAGGCCTATCGGTCGCAGTTGGAGGCCGCCAGCTCTGTGTTAGGCCTCAGTGCAGATGGACACGGAGACGGGGGATACATAGAAACATAGAAATTAGGTGCAGGAGTAGGCCATTCGGCCCTTCGAGCCTGCACCGCCATTCAATATGATCATGGCTGATCATCCAACTCAGTATCCCGTACCTGCCTTCTCTCCATACCCCCTGATCCCCTTAGCCACAAGGGCCACATCTAACTCCCTCTTAAATATAGCCAATGAACTGGCCTCAACTACCCTCAGTGGCAGAGAGTTCCAGAGATTCACCACTCTCTGTGTGAAAAAGGTTTTTCTCATCTCGGTTTTAAAGGATTTCCCCCTTATCCTTAAGCTGTGAATCCCTTGAGAATTTTGTAAGTTTCTATAAGATCCCCTCTCAATCTCCTAAATTGTAGAGAGTATAAACCAAGTCTATCCAGTCTTTCTTTATAAGACAGTCCTGACATCCCAGGAATCAGTCTGGTGAACCTTCTCTGCACTCCCTCTATGGCAATAATGTCCTTCCTCAGATTTGGAGACCAAAACTGTACGCAATACTCCAGGTGTGGTCTCACCAAGACCCTGTACAACTGCAGTAGAACCTCCCTGCTCCTATACTCAAATCCTTTTGCTATGAAAGCTAACATACCATTCGCTTTCTTCACTACCTGCTGCACCTGCATGCCTACTTTCAATGACTGGTGCACCATGACACCCAGGTCTCGCTGCATCTCCCCTTTTCCTAATCGGCCACCATTTAGATAAAAGGCTGCTTTCCTGTTTTTGCCACCAAAATGGATATCCTCACATTTATCCACATTATACTGCATCTGCCATGTATTTGCCCACTCACCCAGCCTTTCCGAGTCACCCTGCAGTCTCCTAGCATCCTCCTCACAGCTAACACTGCCCCCCAGCTTAGTGTCATCCGCAAACTTGGAGATATTGCCTTCAATTCCCTCGTCCAGATAATTAATATATATTGTAAATAGCTGGGGTCCCAGCACTGAGCCTTGCGGTACCCCACTAGTCACTGCCTGCCATTGTGAAAAGGACCCGTTTACTCCTACTCTTTGCTTCCTGTTTGCCAGCCAGTTCTCTATCCACATCAATACTGAACTCCCAATGCCATGTGCTTTAAGTTTGTATAATAATCTCTTATGATACGGCAGGAAAGGTCGCATCCCTCCCGAAGGAAGAGTCAAAAATCATGTTACACACCACCCCCCCCCCCCCCCCCCCCCCCCACACATACACAACTAAATAAACCAAAATAAACTGTAAAAACGGGACAAGAGAAAACAAAAAACAGAAAAGACAAACGGACTGTAGGCGAACCGCAGCTGAAATGCAGCACTGCCACGCCGTCAATAGTTATGAACTAATATCTACCTCATTGGACACCGTTAAACTATCTTCGATTCGACTCTGTGTTTAAGAAAGACCTGCAGATGCTGGAAAATCGAAGGTACACAAAAATGCTGGAGAAACTCAGCAGGTGCAGTAACATCTATGGAGCGAAGGAAATATGCAACGTTTCGGGTAGAAACATTGCCTAATTCCTTCGTTCCATTGACGGGGGCTCTGGTGCTGACAACTAACCGTCACCGTCGCGGAGCTGGCCGAGTCCGGAGCGGGTGGAGCAGTGGTGGAGCGCTGCTGCTGCTGCTGCGGCCCGACCTCCGGAGAGTCGGAGTAGCCCTCGGGTCCCTGGAGGGAGACCGCTTTTCAGGGCTCCTGCAACGGCGACTTGTCCCGCCCGAGTTGCGGGGTCGAAGAGCTCCTGGAGCGGGGCCTTACAGCACCGCCCTGCGCGGCTTGGAATGGCCGCGGGACTCTGCGAGCGCCCGCCGGGGGCTCCAACATCAAGAACCCGGTGTGTGATCTTGCACCACCCGGCGTGGCTTTAATGGCCGCGGGACAATCGCCATCGCCAGCCGGGGGCTTTGACTTTGACTCTGACATCGGGGGGGGGGAGAGTGCAGTGGAGAGATAAGTTTTTTTTGGCCTTCCATCACAGCAATGTGATGGATGTTTATGTAAAATGTAAATTATGTTGTGTCTGGGGTCTATTTGTTTGTAATGTATGGCTGCAGAAACGGCATTTCGTTTGGACCTCAAGGGGTCCAAATGACAATTAAATTGAATCTTGACTTGACTCGACTCTACTGGCTTTACCTTGCACTAAACGTTATTCCCTTATCATGTGTCTGTACACTGCGAACGGCTCGATTGTAATCTTGAATTGCCTTTCCGCTGACTTGTTAGCACGCAATGAAAGCTTTTCGCTGTAACTCCGGACAAGAAATAATAAACTAAACTACAAGTTTATTCCCATAAATCCTGACTAATCTTGTGTTAATCAATGTCATGTTAGACCAGGCCAAATTTGCTGATGTTTCCAATTGAAACCATTGGCATTTTGCCAGGTTAGTGACCAAAGTACTGGACCTTCATGCATTAGCTGTGAAATACAGTAGTCTACGACTGCCTCAGTGATTTAGAAATTCAATTTGGAGACCTTTGAGGGGAGACTGTCATGTTGGGATTTACTGAGAACATTTCAATTTCACTGGGGATTGTCGCTCTATGGGTTAGGAAGCAAACAGTGTTCACGGTGGCGCAAAGGTAGAGTTGCTGCCTTACAGCACTTGCAGCGACGGAGACCCGGGTTCGATCCCAACTATGGGTGCTGTCTGTACGGAGTTTGTACGTTCTCCCTGTGACCTGCGTGGGTTTTCTCCAAGATCTTCGGTTTCCACACTCCAAAGATGTACAGGTTTGAAGGTTGATTAGCTTGTTTAAAGTGTAAACTGTCCCTAGTGTGTGTGTAGGATAGTGTTAACGTGCGGGGATCGCTGGTCGGCGCGGAGACGGTGGGCCGAAGGGCCTGTTTCCGCGCTGTATCTCTTGAGACTTTATTCCTTGAAGTGCAGGAGACTGTGGGGTGATCTGATATAAATGTGTTAAATCATGAGGGGAATAGAGAGGGTGAAGGCACAGGGCCTTTTGTCCAGAGTAGGGGAATCAAAGCAAGGGGACACAGGTTTAAGGTGACAGAGGAAAGATTTAATAGGCACCTGCGGTGAATTTTTTTTCACTCAGAGGGTGGTTGGTATATGGAACGAGCAACCAGGGGAGATAGTGTAGGCAGGTACTACAACACTATTTAAAAGACACTTGCACAGGTAAAACATGCCAAACATGAAGTCAAGGGAAATTAATCTCATCTGTCTGACACTCACTGGAATTTAGAAAGGTAAGAGGGGATCTTAAAGAAACATATAACATTCTTAAGGGTGGGAAGGAACTGCAGATGCTGGTTTAAACCGAAGATAGACACAAAAATCTGTAGTAACTCAGCGGGACAGGCAGCATCTCTGGAGAGAGGAATGGGTGATGTTTCGGGTCGAGACCCCTCTACAGACTGAAGAGGGTAACTCTGCCTGTCCCGCTGAGTTACTCCAATTTTTTGTGTCTATCTACAATTCTGAAGGGATTGGAGAGGCAAGATGCATGTGTTGGGGGAGTCCAGAGCCAGGGACAGTTTAGGAATAAGGGGTAGGCCATTTAGGACTGAGACGAGGAAAACCTTTTACAACCAGAGGGTTGTGAATGTGTGGAATTCTCTGCCACAGAAGGCAGTGGAGGCCAATTCTCTGGAGGTATTCAAGGGAGAGTTAAATATAGCTCTTAGGGCTAATGGAATCAAGGGATATGGGGAGAAAACAGGTACGGGATACTGGTTTTAGATGATCAACTATGATTGTATTGAATGACGTTGCTGGCTCAAAGGGCCAAATGGCCTACTCCTGCACCTATTTTCTGTGTTTCTATGATCTATACCCTCATGTGCTTATTTAAAAAGCCACGTAAACAGCATATCTAAAAGTTTTTGAAATTAGGTTTCCTGTACTCAAGTGACATCCAGATTTAATGAGTTACTCCAATACCTTGTGTGTACCTTAGAGTGAACGGGTGATCAGAGGTTGATGTGCCGGAAGGGCCTGTTTCCATGCTGTAGCTCTGAACTCAAACTGTTTTCTTATTCACTAAGAATTCTTCAGAAAACGAAAAATGTTCAGGTCTGGAGGATAGGGAACAGTTACGGTAAGCTGCATAGTGTGGGAAGGAACTACAGATGCTGGTTTAAACCAAAGATAGACACAAAAAGCTGGAAAAACCCAGCTGGTCACACAGCATCCCTGGGGAAAAGGAATGGGATGATTCGGGTCGAGACCCTTCTTCAGATCATTTAATGTATCCTATTTGGTTCAAGCTAATCTTTCAAAGAGAGAGGGCCCGGCCTTACAGCGCCAGAGGCCCGGGTTCAATCCTGACTATGGGTGCGCTCTGTACGGAGTTTGCACGTTGGCTTGATAAATTTTTCCTAGCGTGTGTAGGGTAGTGCTAATGTGCGGGGATCACTGGTTGGTGTGGACTCAGTGGGCCAGAGGGCCTGTTTCCTGGGATGGCAGGACTTTCATATGAAGAAAGACTGGATAGACTCGGCTTGTACTCGCTAGAATTTAGAAGATTGAGAGGGGAATCTTACAGAAACTTACAAAATTCTTAAGGGGTTGGACAGGCTAGATGCAGGAAGATTGTTCCCGATGTTGGGGAAGTCCAGAACAAGGGGTCACAGTTTAAGGATAAGGGGGAAGTCTTTTAGGACCGAGATGAGAATTTTCTTTTTCACACAGAGAGTGGTGAATCTGTGGAATTCTCTGCCACAGAAGGTAGTTGAGGCCACAGTTCATTGGCTATATTTAAGAGGGAGTTAGATGTGGCCCTTGTGGTTAAAGATACCAGGGGATATGGAGAGAAGGCAGGTACAGGATACTGAGTTGGATGATCAGCCATGATCATATTGAATGGCTGTGCAGGCTCGAAGGGCAGAATGGCCTCTACTCCTGCACCTATTTTCTATGTTTCTATGTTTCCGTGCTGTATCTCTAAATTAAACTAAACTAAAGAGACTCTTATTTTACAAAACACTCTGGCTCCTCTACGATGGATGAACCGATTCTACACACTGATGAAAAGAGATTTGAATATCAATGTCAAAAGCTGATGCCTGAAAAATCAGGACCATGTACATTAATCATTTAAGCAAATTAAATAATGGAGAGTAATTAAACAATTCATACTGCATATCTGAAATACACTTCACTGATTATTTTATAATGTAATTTATAATCCTTTATATAAAAGACAAAGGAGGTTTGCAGCATAGGTAATCTTATTGATTGCAGCAAATACTGTGTTTGACAAGTCAAGGGATGTGCTCTGAATTCATTGCCACTGAACTTGAAATCAAAGTCATGCAGAAAAGGAGAGATGGGACTGGGATGATGAATTAAGGAGTGAAATAACCAAGATGGAAGATGATTATCTGTTGCTCATCCAGTTTAGCATCATGCCCTTCACCTCTGCTTGTCGAATCTTGATGCTGTTCAGGAATCTATTATAAAAGCAGGGTCTTATTTTTAGCCACAAAAACATGAAAACATTTTAATGGCTTCAGTAATTTTAGTTTTAGTTTAGAGAGACAACATGGCCACAGGCCCTTTGGCCCACTGGGTTACTGATATCCCCGCATATTAACCCTATCCTACACATACTAGGGACAATATTTTACATTTACCAAGCCAATTTACCTACAAACCTGCACGCATTTTGGAGTGTGGGAGGAAACCAAAGATCTCGGAGAAAACCAACACAGGTCACAGGGAGGACGAACAAAATCAGTATAGGCAGCACCCGATCGAACACGGGTCTCCGCCGCTGCAAGCGCTGTAGGGCTGCAGCTCTATCACAGCGCCACAGTGCTGCCTAAAGATTATCTAGGACCAAAAATCCTGTGATGATGTGCAGTTCTCATCCTGCTTAATTTTAAATACTTATTGTTTAATCTTCATGTTTATGCCATTTATTAATGTAGTCATAAAACATTTGGCTGCCGTAATTCATTGATTCTGAATTGCATTGAAGTTTTCTATTTATTACAGTATATTCTTCATAGGTTCATAACTGATAGGAGCCGAATTAGGCCATTCAGCCCATTAAATCTACTCCACCATTCAATCATGGCTGATCTATCTCTCCCTCCTAACCCCTCTCTCCTGCTTTCTCCCCGTGACCCCTGACATGCGATTCTTGCCCCTTTATACAGTCAGATGCAAATCCTGTGTGCACTTTCATCACACAGAGGGCAGTAGTTCAACATTAAGGCACATGATCAGCACAAGTTGGCTGCCCTAGCTAATGTCACCCACATCCAGAGAGTGCAAGCAAAACTCAAAACTCATCACGTGTAGGAAGGAACTGCAGATGCTGGTTTACACCAAAGATAGACACAAAATGCTGGAGTAACTCAGCAGGACAGGCAGCGTCACTGGAGAGAAGGAATGGGTGACGTTTCGGGTCGTGACCCTTCTTCAGACCAATCAATCACAAAAAAATCATCACAATATTTTCTACATAAGACCTTTAAGTGAAAGATACAGCATGGAATCTGCCCTTTGTCCCACTGTTCTGTGTTATCCCAAAGTTGCATCTAGTACATAGAAACATAGAAACATAGAAAATAGGTGCAGGAGTAGGCCATTCGGCCCTTCGAGCCTGCACCGCCATTCAATATGATCATGGCTGATCATCCAACTCAGTATCCTGTACCTGCCTTCTCTCCATACCCCCTGATCCCTTTAGCCAAAAGGGCCACATCTAACTCCCTCTTAAATATAGCCAACGAACTGGCCTCAACTACCTTCTGTGGCAGAGAATTCCAGAGATTCACCACTCTCCGTGTGAAAAATGTTTTCCCCATCTGAGTCCTAGAAAGATTTCCCCCTTATCCTTAAACTGTGACCCCCTGTTCTGGACTTCCCCAACATCGGGAACAATCTTCCTGCATCTAGCCTGCCTTTTAGAATTTTGTAAGTTTCTATAAGATCCCCCCTCAATGCTAGCGAGTACAAACCGAGTCTATCCAGTCTTTCTTCATATGAAAGTCCTGACATCCCAGGAATCAGTCTGGTGAACCTTCTCTGTACTCCCTAGGCACTAGGGGCAATTTACAGAGGGCCAATTCACCTACCAACTTGCATGTCTTGGGGATGCGGGGGGGAACTGGAGAAACCCCATGTAGTCACAGCACAACATGAAAGAATTGAAACATCGCTTTTAGACTTTAGAGATACAATGCTGTTACAGGCTCTTCAGCCCATTGAGTCCATGTCGACTAGTGATCACCTCTGGGTGGAAGATTGCAACCTTCACGTGGTCCGCCCTGTTTCGACTAATGCAATCAACTCGACGTGCACAAGCGGAAGATCAAATAGAACAAGTTGTCCAACAACTTTAGGCTGTGCACCCCACACGAAAGAAGAAGAAGTGATCATCTCGTATACTAGCACTAGGGCCAATTTAAAATTCTACTGAAGCCAATTAACCTACAAACCTGTACATCTTTGGAGTGTGGGAGGAAACCGAAGGCACCCAGAGGTAACTCATGGGGTCACAGGGAGAACATACAACCTCCGTACAGACAGCACCCGGTATTCAGAGTCGTTGCCTTACAGTGCCAGAGACCCGGGTTTAGTCCTCAGATTCAGATTCAGATTCAATTTTAATTGTCATTGTCAGTGTACAGTACAGAGACAACAAAATGCTAAATGCATTTCGTTGTCTCTGTACTGTACACTGACAATGACAATTAAAATTGAATCTGAATCTGAATCTGAATCTGAGGACTGAATCTGCAGCCCCTTATTGTATCTATGATCTCCAGAGATGCTATCCGACTCACTGTGATAGTCCAACACCTCGTGTATACTTTTGTATCCATCCCCGTATCATAAGCAAAATATATGCAGTCTCTTTAAGAAACTGTACAAGTGACTGGCTAATGCAAACTGTTGATGATTACAGTCCCCCATAGATTCCAGGAATCATTATTTGGATGAGTGCTATGAGACGTTACTTTTGCTCTATCATTGTTACATTATGCTAAGGTTTAAATAGTAATTGATCATTGACTAAAGAGCGGAGGAAACATTCCTGTCTGCGAGTGTCTTTGACGTGAATTAGATGCAGCTAGATCTGCTCGGTTTATTTACTCAAATTGAAGTTGGCCAAGGGTTTTCCAATGGATTTGTGCCGCTGCATGGTACTAGCCTCATTACAGCCTTCAGTTGAGACAGCCAGGTCATTGTCTCGCTGATCCAGGAATTCCAATGGGTTTGTGCCTTCGGTGCCGAAAGAATGGTGCACATCTTTAAACGTTGGAGCCATGCACAGATCCACAGTTGCACGCTGGTTGAAAGCAGCTTAAAAATTACCAGAACGAATCCTTTGACAAAATTAATCCTGTTTCATTGTTCTGTCGGGATTGCACCAATGTTTTCTCTTTGCACGGTATGTTTACATGTTCCACTTAACTTTGTACCCACTATGTTTCTGGAATTAATTGTCAGGATTGACATACTAACTACCTCCAGGAGACACCCTACTGGAGTGTCTAAACATTCCTTTACTTGAAATATCAGTAACTCTGCAGGCTCATCATAATTCCCTCGTTGTGTTCTTATTGAATTCACAATTCTGACCATGTGAAGTGTTCCCTGTTCAGAACCTACATCACACCGTTATATACTGCTCAATTGTGGTCTAAGTATAAGAAAAAGAGTATGCAGAGGCTTAAGGTAGCATACAATGATGCAATGAGGTTGCTACTTCGTGTCCCTAGGTGGCATAGTGCCAGTCAATTGTTTGTGTCCACTAGAGTGCCAACCTGTGAGGCACTCCTAAGACAGCTGATGTTTAGTTTTATGTGTCGCCTGGACAAGTCAGAGAACCACATAATTGAAGCCCTAGTCAGCCCTCTGAAAAGCTGCTATAGATTCACTTCTAGGCTGAGACGGCATTGGTGCAATAGCTTATATATATTTTAGGCTAATATGCAATTTCTTAATGTATCTTTGTAATTCTTTGTACTGTTTGATGTGCATATGGACCGGTGTCTGAAATAAAGCTTTAATAATAATTATTATTATTATTGCTGTCAGTGCTGTTGACTTGAGGACGATTGGATGGTGCTAATGGCCAAAGTTGAGTTGCGTTTAGTTTATTGTCAAGTGTACCGAGGTACAATGAAAATTACTGCGTGATAACTCAGCGGAGAGACAATCCATGATTACAATTGAGCCATCCACACTGTTCAGATACGTGATCAAGGGGACAATGGGAATAACGTTTACTGCAAGATAAAGTCCGATCAAAGATAGTTCGAGGGTCTCCAATGAGGCAGATAGTAGCTCATGACTGCTCTATAGTTATTGGTAGGAAGGTTCAGTGCCGTGATAACAGCTGGGAAGAAACTGTCCCTGAATCTGGGGGTTTGCGTTTTCACACTTTGGCCCGATGGGAGAGGGGAGAACAGTTGTTCGTTAAGTTGACAAGTTTTTTGAAATCACAAGTTGCACTTGGAGTAGTGTTCATGTTTGATCATCCTGGAAGAGGAAGGATGCCAGTCCCTGTCCCACTTAGGAAACCTGAATGGAAACCTCTGGAGACTTTGCGCCCCACCCAAGGATTCCGTGCGGTTCCCGGAGCTTCTTCTATGTTCCGCCGATTATTTCAAAAAATTCAAAACCAGCCGCGACTAAAACCAGCCGTGATTTTTTTATGCGAAGCCGGTTGCGATGCTAGTTGCAGGTGGTTGCTGGAGGTTGCAGATGGTTGCAGGTGGTTGCAGGTGGTTGCCGGAGGTGGTTGCAGGTGGTTGTAGGTGGTTGCTGGAGGTTGCAGGTGGTTGCAGGTGGTTGCAGGTGGTTGCCGGAGGTTGCAGGTGGTTGCTGGAGGTTGCTGGAGGTTGCAGGTGGTTGCCGGTGGTTGCCGGAGGTTGCAGGTGGTTGCCGGAGGTTGCTGGAGGTTGCAGGTGGTTGCCGGTGGTTGCCGGAGGTTGCAGGTGGTTGCCAGAGTTTGCAGGTGGTTGCCGGATGTTGCAGGTAGTGGAAGGAAGGAGCATAGAAGAAGCGGAAACCACTTTCGACCATTAGGGAGACTGACAAAATCCTCCGGGAACTGCACGTAAATCTCCAGAGGTTTCCGTTCAGGTTTCCTAAGTAGGACAGGGGCATAAGCTGGAAAGAATGCAGAGAAGATTTAAAGGAGGATGTTGCCAAGACTCGAATACCTGAGCTAAATGGAGAGGTTGGGCAGGCTAGGAACTTTGAGCACAGGACGCAGAGAAGTGATCTTATAGACCCAGGGACAGAAGTTTAGGGGTAATATGAGGGGGAACTTCTTTACTCAGAGAGTGGTAGTGGTGTGGAATGAGCTTCCAGTGGAAGTGGTGGAGGCAGGTTCATTGGTATCATTTAAAAATGAATTGGATAGGCATATGGATGAGAAGGGAATGGAGGGTTATGGTATGAGTGCAGGCAGGTGGGACTAAGGGGAAAAAAGTTGTTCGGCACGGACTTGTAGGGCCGAGATGGCCTGTTTCCGTGCTGTAATTGTTATATGTTATATGGTTATAGATGTGTAAAATCACGAGGGGAATGGAAAGGGTGAATGCACAGAGTCTTTTATTCAGGGTAGGGGAATCAAAAACAAGATGACATAGGTTTAAGCTGAGAAAGGAAAGATTTAGTCGGAATATGATGGGAATTTCTTTTTCTCACAGAGGGTGGTGGGTGTATGGAACAAGCTGCCAAGGAAGGTAGTT
The DNA here is from genome assembly GCF_028641065.1 of Leucoraja erinaceus. NCBI lineage: Eukaryota > Metazoa > Chordata > Chondrichthyes > Rajiformes > Rajidae > Leucoraja > Leucoraja erinaceus. The sequence continues at coordinate 51,426,615 of NC_073390.1, forward strand.
GAAGCAGGTGCTATAGCAGCATTTAAAAGACACTTGGACATGTACATGGATAGGAGAGGTTGAGAGGATATGAGCCAAGCACAGGCATCTAGGTCGGCATGAATGGGTTGGGCTGAAGGGCCTGTTTCCTTGTTGTATGACTCTATGATTATGAAATTGATCATCACACCGGGTCCACAGATGCTAATTATTCATTTCAACATTCTGACCAGTTAGTAGATCTGAAGATGAGGCAAAGGGCATCACCAACGTAACGTAATTTACCCACTCCTTTTGGCCACTTATTCTTTGATGTAATGATTCATATTTGGCATGGACAAGGTATTCAGTTCAAAAGGGATATTTGTCTATTTGGTTTACTTTCAGAATCTTATAGACTCTTGTGGAAACTATCAAATTCAAATGAATGAACACCGGTTGTCCTACAGTATTGGATAACTAAAATAAATGTATCTTAGCAGTTGCGGTGCGTTACAGAATGTGTACAGAAGTGTGGGGGGCAAGGAACAGTGGTGAAATTAAAATGGGAGATAATATGGGGCAGCACAGTGGTGCAGCGGTAGAGATGCTGCCTTACAGCGCCAGAGACCTAGGTTCGATCCTGACTGTGGAGTTTGTACGTTCTCCCCATGACCTGCGTGGGTTTTCTCCGAGATCTTCGGTTTCCTCCCATACTCCAAAAACGTCCAGGTTTGTAAGTCAATTGGCTTGGTATAAATATAAAAAAGAATTGTCCCTAGTGTGTGTGTGTGTGTGTAGGATAGTATTAGTGTGTGGGGATCGCTGGTCGGTGTGGACTCGGTGGGCCGAAGGAATTGTTTACGTGCTGTATTACGAAAGTGAACTAAACTAAAATTAAATTAGCATTTAATTTTACTAAATGGCAGGAAAAACGTTCCTGTAAGCAACGTGACTGAATGATCAACTCCAGTTCTATCATTATTCAGGGCCTCCGTGAGATCACACCCGAGGTATTGCATTTCGTTGTCTCTGTACTGTACACTGACAATGACAATTAAAATTGAATCTGAATCTGAATCTGAATCTGAATCTGAATCTTGTGTGCAGTTGTCATCATCTTACTCGATACATTTACCATAGAGGCAGGAATGCAAATGATCTAAGAAGAAACTGGACAGGCTGGTTTGCTTTCTTTGGAGGGGGGGGGGGAGATTCAGGGAATCCTGAAAGAGGTAATCAAAGCCACGAGGGGCAGGGATGGGGCGTTAGTGATAAACATTTTACCATAACGGTAACACCTAAAGCAGAGCGTGTAGTCATAATGAAACGTGTAAGAGGGTTAGAATGGATCTGATGAATTTTTTTTTCACTCCGAGGATTTTTGCCATCTGCATCTGATGCATGTGGGACATGAGGCTTCTCTGTACCTCCTGCCCGATGGTAGCAGTGAGAAGGAGGCATGGCCCAGATGGTGGGGGTCCTTGATAAGAGATGCTGCCCTCTCGAGGCAGCATCTATCATCAGCAGTTCTGTCATCTATCAAGAGTAGACTGTGGGGGCCAAGACTCAATATAAATAAGAAGAAGCTGGACAGATACGAAAGGTATGGAGTTTACGGGGAGAGTGTGAGGATGCGGTACAAAGTTAGAGAAAGAATGATGAACGATATGTTATTGTCACATAGAGTGATGCTGTGTGGAAACAGGTCCTTCGGCCCAACTTGCCCACACTGGTCAACGTGTCCCACCTGCCTGCATTTGGTCCATATCCCACAAAACCTGTCCTATCCATGTACCATTTGACAAGTCACACAGATATTTTTTATTTTGCAGAGCCAAGGCATGCAAATCGTCAGTACAAGTGTCCCATTTTATCTCAAATCATTTTTATCACATTCCATTTGTAGTCCCCCCCCCCCCCCCCCCCCCCCCCCCCACGCTGGGTTCTCGACATCACGTCTGACCTCTGGAACAACGTGGCCCATTCTCGACCGCCAGCGCCATCCTCATCGCTCACCATCGACCCGACTTCCACGCCGATCGCTGGCCTGACCGGAGGATCAGCCATGAAAGGCAGAACAAACGTGCAGGTTTCAACAGCCTCCTATATTTTCTACGTTCTACATAATAAAACAGACTACTTTCACATGCCTTTCAAGCCATTTCAATTAACTTGCCGGCTTCCGAGGTGTTGTCAGAGATGCAGTGCAGGAACGGGACAGTTAATTTGGACATTGCAAGCACCCATAAGCAGTTTCATAAGAATGTCCAGATAGCCTTGGTGGGATATAGATTTTGGCCAGAATGGCAAGGATTTTGCTTTTCTTCAAAATAGTTCCTTTGTGCCTTTGATGATGACCGCCACAATGCATTTCGCATTTCGTTGTCTCTGTACTGTACACTGACAATGACAATTAAATTGAATCTGAATCTGAAAGCTAACAAGTTTGTGGTTAACTGCTTTAATCAAAAAGGATATCCAACTTTCCAAATCTTAATCATCTTTTTATCCATTTTCCCTTTCCTCCAGCTGCCTAAACTCCAGTCTTAAACGTTGAATCAAACTGGCGTTACAATTGTTCCACATTTGTCAGACGATTGCTACCATCTAAACCCAGCAACCATTCTTCAGGGTACACAAAATTGCTGGAGAAACTCAGCGGGTGCAGCAGCATCTATGGAGCGAAGGAAATAGGCGACGTTTCGGGACGAAACGTCGCCTATTTCCTTCGCTCCATAGATGCTGCTGCACCCGCTGAGTTTCTCCAGCAATTTTGTGTACCTTCGATCTTCCAGCATCTGCAGTTCCTTCTTGAACAATTCTTCAGGCCATGATCGTCCAGGCTATCAGCTGAACCTGCAAATGAACTGAGCAGAATATTTGTTTGAAGGAACTGCAGATGCTGGTTTAAAGCGAAGATCGACACAAAAATCCGGAGCAACTCGGCGGGACAGGCAGCATCTCTGGAGAGAAGAGATGGGTGATGTTTCGGGTCGAGACTCTTCTTTAGACTAGTTAGGGATAAGGGAAACGAGAGATATAGGAGACAATGTACCATCACCATTCACTGTGATCATGGCTGATCATCCACATTCACTACTGCGTTCTGGCCTTCTCACCATATCCCCTGCCTCCGCTATCTTTCACAGCGCTGTCTAACTCTCTTGAAAGCATCCAGAGAATTAGCATCCACTGCCTTCTGAGGCAGAGAATTTCACATATTCACAACTGGGTGAAAAATATTTTCCTCATAGAAACATAGAAAATAGGTGCAGGAGTAGGCCATTTGGCCCTTCGAGCCTGCACCGCCATTCAATATGATCATGGCTGATCATCCAACTCAGTATCCTGTACCTGCCTTCTCTCCATGCCCCCTGATCCCTTTAGCCACAAGGGCCACATCTAACTCCCTCTTAAATATAGCCAATGAACTGTGGCCTCAACTACCTCATGTTGCAGAGAATTCCACAGATTCACCACTCTCCGTGTGAAAAATGTTTTCCTCATCTCGGTCCTAAAAGATTTCCCCCTTATCTCCATTCTAAATGGCCTATCCCTTATTCTTAAACTGTGGCCTGTTGTTCTGGACTCCCCCAACATTGGGAACATGTTTCCTGCCTTTAGCATGTCCAATCCCTTAATAATCTTATATGTTTCAATAAGATATCATCCTTCTAAATTCCAGCGTATACAAGCCCAGCCACTCAATTCTATCAACATATGACAGTCCTGGGAATTTGTATATTTTTTTCTCCGGGAAGCTCCGGTTTCCTCCCACACTTCAAAGACGTACAGGTTTTTGTAGGTTAATTGGCTTGGTATAAAAGTAAATTGTCCCCAGTGTGTGAAGATTGCGTTGGTGCGGACTCGTTGGGCCAAAGGGCCTGTTTCCGCGCTGTATCTCTAAACCAAACTAAGTGGAGACATGGGATTGATAGGGGTTGCTCTGTGAGGTGGCATGGACTGAATGGAACGAACGGCCTTCTCTGTAATGGATAAAACCCTACAGGAAATAAAATAATCTCTTTTTCTGTCTTATATCCAAATTAGTGGAATTGCCAACTGGATTACAGAACTGTGAGATTTATGAGTACATGTTTTCAATCTCTTCATGGCTGGGCTGAATTAAATAAAGTGACTTGCAGCTCAATTCAAATCATTACATGCATATTATTCAACAATTAGGTGAACTTTACAGAACAATGGCTACGGTTGGTGCTACCTTGTTCAATTTGTGTAATTTGTTTCCATCATACAACACAGCAGAAGGAACACACAATTACCAAATGCAGGAGCAATTTGAACAGTGCACTCCTTAAAAGCAGGCATATGCCGTTTGGGTTTTGCAACCTGCACACTTCAACAGTTCCACAGTACATGGCTTTATCAACTGACTTTGTGGCCCGCAGCTCCCTTCGAGGCAATGCTTACCCCCTTCCCTCCCCCATCAGATAATGATCCCCGCTGAGTTCAAATGGATGGAGCAGCTGAAATCAGTAATGACTGCGCTGCTTCTGGAATGTCAAAGCACCTTTCAATGTCTGTAGAATATTCAAGGTTTCATTCAGATTTAATATACACCTGCCAGCCACGCCGTCAGGAGAAATCAGCACATTTAGAAGTAGCATTAATACACGTTGTGAGATAGCTGGAGGATGACTTACTGTGGAGAAACATTCAAAGAATCCAGGACATTGACAACAGGGAGACCTCAGATGACAAGTACCAGCATATTATAAAATAGACAGGACATCTCCATTAACTCAATACCTATTCACATTTTTCAACAGTAGGTATAAAATACTTTTCCACAAATTGTATTGGGAATACTTAAAGTAACTGAGCTGTAAAACCAGCAGACATCATTTTAATTTAGTTTATAGCGTGGGGAAACAGGCCCTTCGGCCCACCCAGTCCGTGCCGGCCAATGATCGTATGATTTCTATGCTACACATTAGGGGCAATTTACAGAAGTCAATGAACCTGTGTGTCTTTGGAATGTGGGAGGAAACAGGGGAAAAACCACGTGGTCACAGGGAGTGTGTACAAACTCTGTACAGACGTCACCCGTGGTCAGGATCGAACATGATTCACTGGGGCTGTGAGGCAGCAACCCCACCACTACTGTGCCACTGTGCCGCCCAAACCGTTCCAATTCTGCATTATTAACCTATAAATTAATTTCAATATCCATTCCAGGATTCTATACATTTCACGACAGAATAAGCTCCGCAAAAACGATGGCGTTTCTGGTTGCGCTGTCATTGAACTGCTGGCCGACGACTCTTGTGACTTTGCTCACAACCTTTTTCGTGATACAAAATAGTTTCTGCCCAATTGAATCCAGCAGAATCCCCTCGTTATCGTACCAAACCTGTCAGCTACAGCTCTGGCTTTAAGTGCTTCATGACATTAAACAGCATTCTAAAAACGAATGAAATGAAGAGGGGGTGGAAACAGGAAAAAAAAAAAAAAATCGCAGAAAAAAGTAATCACTGCAATGAGAAGCAGATGTATCACAAGGAGCTCAAATGAGGGAATAAATGAACCAGGAAGGGTACCCATTTATTGTTGATTTCAAAATACCAAGAATCACTTTACCACGAGGTGTCACCATGCAAAGAAATACAGACTGTATGATGCTTAAACCTAATTAAATGCATTTTCTTGTTAACTCTTGCTATCGGATTAGAATTTCATTTATCTTTCGAAACAATTCATTCTACTGTCAAAGATTTTACCCTCAGAGTGGCAGACAACTGCTGATTTAGATTTATGCTTAGTGGCGCAAACACACAACGTAATGCATACAATATCCATCTTCAACAGTGCAGAACAGTAAACTTGGTCATTTCCATATTACCACCAAAGGCCTTAAAGACACCAGTTTTGGCACATGGAATGTGAGCCTACACAGCGGAAACATACAAACCTAGACAATAGGTGCAGGAGTAGGCCATACGACCCTTCGAGCCAGCACCACCATTCAATACGATCAAGGCTGATCATCCCCAATCAGTACCCTGTTCCTGCTTTCTCCCCATATCCCCTGACTCCGCTATTTTTAAGAGCACTATCTATCTTGAAAGCATCCAGAGTACCTGCCTCCACCACCCTCAATACGATCAAGGCTGATCATCCAAAATCAGTACCCCATTTCTGCTTTCTCCCCGTATCCCTTGATTCCGTTAGCCCTAAGAGCTGTACCAACTCTCTCTTGAATACATCAGTCTGTTGGATTCAGAATTTTCAGTCAACCAAATCTGGGTTAACCAAAGCATCATAAAAAATTGCTGATGATACTATTGCCTAAATTATAGCGCTCCTCATTTCAACATAGAGAGAGTGAAAATTACTGTATCGAGAGAAGGCATGGTTTAGAAATCTAGAATTTAGGAGATTGAGGGGGGATCTTATAGAAACTTACAAAATTCTTAAGCGGTTGGACAGGCTAGATGCAGGAAGATTGTTCCCGATGTTGGGGAAGTCCAGGACAAGGGGTCACAGCTTAAGGATGAGGGGGAAATCCTTTAAATCCGAGATGAGGAGAACTTTTTTCACACAGAGAGTGGTGAATCTCTGGAACTCTCTGCCACAGAAGGTAATTGAGGCCAGTTCATTGGCTATATTTAAGAGGGAGTTAGATGTGGCCCTTGTGGCTAAAGGGACCAGGGGGTATGGAGAGAAGGCAGGTACAGGATACTGAGTTGGATGACCAGCCATGATCATATTGAATGGCAGTGCAGGCTCGAAGGGCCGAATGGCCTACTCCTGCACCTAATTTCTATGTTTCAAGCTAAACCAGCTTCAAGTAGCTCAGTAAAATGGAAACACAAAGGGATTTCAGATGCTGGAATTTTGACCAAAAATCAAACGACTGGATGAGCTCAACAGGTCCGTGATGGAACCTTCTTCAGACTGATGGAGAAGAGGCGAGAGAGCTGGCAGGCCACGTTGTTCGGGTACCTGAGAGACGCTTTTCCAATCGTCATGGGGAAACAATTAGCAAGTGGACGGAGCGAAAGATTCAATTGCGTGCCCAAAATCTTGTTGAACAAATGTAAGCATCTCCGCTCATTCCTGAGAACCCTTGGCCCACAAGCTCTCAAGATGTTTTGAGGAGCTTAAGTCCATACATCAGAGGACAATGAAGTCCTATGCAAACACCTAAAGTGATAGACCACCTCTCAAACCACTCAGCCGCTAACCCATTCAGGGACCTCCCACCCCATCTGCATTGGCCATGGAATCACCATAGAAGCTTACAACCCTGTGGTATGAATAGTGATTTATCTTTCAGATAACCCTTGCTTTCCATCTTTGACCGTCCCTTCCCCACCCTAGTTCTCCGACTAGTTTCAGTCCTTTTGATTAAGTTTACTGATTGTATGCATCGTTGAGATCTTCCCCTCAGCCACCATTGAACCATTCCACATCTCCTTATCATCACCTGCTTTGATTTGTCGTATCCACACCTTACCCTTCCTTATCTCCAGGCTCCCCCTCCCCTGACTCTCAGCCTGAAGAAGGGTCTCGACCCGAAATGTCACCCACTCCTTTCACGCCAGAGATGCTGCCCGTCCCGCTGAGTTACTCCAGCATTTCGTGTCTATCTTCGCTGAGTTACTCCAGCATTTCGTGTCTATCTTCGGTGTATAACCAGCACCTGCAGTTCCTTCCTACACATGGAATCCTCAAAAGCAGAGTGGAAGGGAATCATGTTGAATCCAGAGGTATGGTTTAAGAAACTGAGGAAGCCATGCACAGTATAATAGCACGTGATATGAGTATTGTCTTCACTTTGCCAAATAAAATGAAGGTGCTCTGAGGTTCTTCATTCAAAACAGATAAAGATGGCCACTGTAAACTTAATGTCGCTGGCTTGTCGATTCCAGTTTAGTGATGTGGGTGGTGAAGGAGAGGTGGGGGGGGGAGGGTAAGAGTGAGAGGGAACTGTGAGATTTATATTTCACTCCACCAGACCAATTAAAAGCACGGTCTAACTTTTCAATTCGTCTCTTTCACTGTAGACTAAAAGAGGCTTCTAAGCCTCTGCCCAAAACAAGCTGCAGGCGATGCAATTGGAAATGAAACCAAGCCTGGCATGAGCAAGCGTGGAAAGAGAACTGTTTAAATGAATGGTGTGAAATGAGAGAGATTGTACAACACAATTCCTGCTTTGTTTTTCAATTAACATTTCAAATCACTGGAGTTGAGAACGAGTGTCAGGCAGCTGGCTGGCCTTGCACCGAGAGATGGTGCGTGCAGTGAAAGGAAATTATTTCTTACAAGTGGATGCAAACTTGGATGATAATAATGACCTTCAGCTCAGAAAGTGCGGGTGAAATCCAGTTCTCTATTATAGCTTTCATCATGAGTCGGCGCAGCAGGTGGATACAAACAGCAAGAGAGTAATGCCCCTGTCCCACATAGGAAACCTGAACGGAAACCTCTGGAGACTTTGCGCCCCACCCAAGGTTTCCGTGAGGTTCCCGGAGGTTGCAGGTGGTTGCAGGTAGTGGAAGCAGGTACGGGGACTGACAAAAACCTCCGGGAACCGCACGGAAACCTTGGGTGGGGCGCAAAGTCTCCAGAGGTTTCCGTTCAGTTTCCTAAGTGGGACAGGGGCATTAGGCAATCATCTAGATAAGCCAATCAATCAATCCATAATCAAAAGACACAGGGGCAGAATTAGGCCATTCGGCCCAACAAGCCTGGTCCACCATTCGATCATGGCTGATCTATTTTTCTCTCACAACCCTATTCTCCTGCCTTCTCCCCGCACCCATTGATGTTCTTACCAATCAAGATCCTACCAATAGGACACAAAGTGCCGTAATAACTCAACGGGTTAGGTGCCATAATTGGAGAACATGAACAGGTGACATTTCGGGTTGAGCCCCTTCTTCAGACCCTCAGATCAATCTATGCTTTAAAAATACCCAATGACTTGGCCTCCACAATGAATTCCACAGATTCACTGCCCTCTGGCTAAAGAAATCCCTTTAGTACCATTCTAAAGGTACATCCTTATATTCTGAGGCTGTGCTCTCTCTACTATACTCTCTACACTACTGGAAACACCCTCTACACATCCACCCTGTCTGGGCTCCTTTCATTCTCTCCATAGGATAGGAACTTTTATATTGGAATTGCTGTCTTGTATAGGGCATTCTTTACAACTAGTAATTGCAACAGAATGTACCTGGGGGGGGGGGGGGGGGGGGGGTTTGGGTGGGAAGGGACTGTTTGACCATGGAGTTGCAGAGGGAACAGTCCCTGCAGAAAGCAGAATGGGGTGGCGATGGGAAGATGTGGCTAGTAGTGGGATGTAGTGGTCAGTAGTAGTCAATGACAAGAAAGTTGCTATTGCTGATGTTACAATGTTTACACATAGAGTAAGAGGCAAGATACTTGCCTGATACTTATGTGACACATGCACATGCGACTACATTCTATGGGCGGCGAGACCAATGTTGCAGCGGCCTCTGCAGTCCGTCTGTCTTTTTTTTGTCCCGCTGAGTGTATAGCTTGTAGTGTTTTTTAAATTGTTTTTAACTGTGTATGTGTGGGGGGCGGGAGGGAAACTTTAAAATCTCTTCCCTGTATGGCGGACCCGGCCTTTTCCCTGTCAGGTCTCCATTGTCGTTGGGGCCTAGCACTGTGGAGCAGCCTCCAACTGGAACGGGAGGAGCTGTGGTGGCGCGCTGCTGCGGCCCGACCCCGGAGCTTCGGAGGCTCCAGTCGCAGGTCCGGTGGACGGTGACATCGGGAGCTCGCGGGTCCCCGGTGGGAGACCGCTTTTCGGAGCTCCCTCAACGGCAATTTCTCCCTCCCGAATTGTGGGGTTGAAAATGACCTGGAGCGGGGCCTTACATCACCCGGCGCAGCTTTAACGGCCGTGGGACTTACCATCGCCCGCAGTGGGCTTTGAATTTGACATCGGGAGAAGAATGGAGAGCAGTGGAGAAACAAGACTTTGCCTTCCATCACAGTGAGCAGGACATTCACTGGGATAGATGTTTGTGTAAACTGTGTTGTATCTTGGTTCCTTTCTTGTTGTATGACTACAGAAACCAAATTTCGTTTGAATTTCATTTGAGGTTCAAATGACAAATAAACGGTAAAGATTTGTATTGTATGTTCAGTTGAATAAGGAAAGGGTACCCTAGTTCAATCAATATGATGAACTAAACGCCACAAGTTCTAATATTTGAAATGTTCAAGCAGCAATGTGGAAATATTGCAAAACCAAAAAGAAACATGTTGCCGATAAACATATATTGCCTGGACTCAAACTAGCAGAAAATAAATTGCAACCAGTCAAACAAAACAAATTGATGCATTACTGAAGACAAGGACATTTGAGAATATTGCAGATGTTTGATCATTCCTCTGCATGCTACAGTATAATGTCTGAATTTTGCTAGACTCTGCAACAGTCATGATATCATTTCATCTGTTACTGGAGAAAGATTTTTTAAAATGAAATGGAGCAAGAAACAGCAAAAGGGATATTATGTTTTATTCTATGATGATATATAGTTATAGGATCATACAACCCTCAGGCCATGTCGTCCATGAAGATCAACATGTTCCATCTAAGCTGGTCCCATTTTCCTTTGTGTGGCCCATATTGCTTCAAAATTTTCTTATCAGGAAACATGTCCAAGTCTCCTTTAAATGCAATGATATCACCCTCAACTACTGTTATATTGCCAGCTCCTCTGGCAGCTCATTCCATATATCCACCACGTTTGCCCCTCGGGTTCCTATTAAATCGTTCCTCTCTAAACTTAAACCCATGTCCATTGGTTCTTGACTCCTCTACCCTGGGTAAAAGACCACACATTCACCCTATCAATTGCCGTCATGATTTTATACACCTATATAAGATCGCCTCTCAGCATCCTGCCCTCCAAAGAATAAATAATCCTTCTCTTCCTGGAGCTCAGGCCCTTGAGCCCTGGCAACATCTTCGTAAATCTTCTCTGCATTTGTTCAAGTTTAATGATCTCCTTCCTATAGCAAGGTAAGCAAACTGAACACAGTTCTCCAAATATAGCCTCACCAACGTGTTATACAACTGTAATATAACATCCCAGCTTCTATTTCCTACTACATTTCTAGTCTGAAGAAGGGTTTTGACCCAAAGCGTCGCCCATTCCTACTATCCAGAGATGCTGCCTGTCCCGCTGAGTACTTCTTATGCTTCCTTCGATCATGTCTGACCATGGGTGTCTCCAGGGTGCTATTCCCTATATGGAGGGCTCCTGTGCGTGACTTTGTTTAACGTGGGGAGACTGGTGCACAGACAGCCACCCCACGGTCCTTGACAGATCTGGGTCAGGCTCCAGTGGCATGGAGTCCAAGACGACCAGAGACCGTTTTCTGCTGCAGCCTTCATCCGCCTTCCCAGCCGTTGTGATGCTCCACTAAGGTCAGCCATCGTCCTCCGCCTGTTCCACCGTTGAGGTCTTGGTTGGATTGCTCTTTGTCAGAGACCTCCCCCTCGACCTTACCGCCATGGGTGGCCCTACCAGGAGCGTAGCTCCAGACGGCATCGCTCTCAGGACCTCAGGTCCACACAAGCTTCTCCACCACGGCAAGGTGACAATCCACGGAGAAGTCGAGTTACCCACTGAGTTACTCCAGCATTTTATGTCAATCTACACTCAATACTTTGACTGATGAAGACCAATGTACAAAAAGCTTTCTTTACTATCCAACCCTCAGGTAACTAAGTAGTTGTGGTCTTAGACCCCTCTGCTCTATAGGGCCTACCAATCACTGTGAAGATCCTGCCCAGGGTTGACTTTCCACAATGTAACACCTCACACTTACCTGTAACTTAATTCCATTAGCCATTCCTCAGCCCAGTTGGTCAACTGAGCAAGATCCTCCTTTCATGTTAGATATCCATCTCCAGAGTCTACGATACCACCTAGTTTAGTGTCAACTGCAAACTTACCAATCATGCCTTGAACATTCTCATCCAAATCGTTGATATTGTTGAATGTAAATTTTGTTTTCTTACAATGATCCAACACAGGGGTGAATCTTGAAAGCATGTCTTCAGTTAAGGATGAGGAGATGTCATGAGTCATGTTGGGAAAAAAACATTTACACTTGCATGAATGATGAATGAGAGAAACTACATTCAAGTTGATGAAGAGGCATTTGGGAATCGCCTTTGGAGTGAACAGGTTTAGTTTAGTAGCATTTGGAGTTACAGCGTGGAAACAAGCCCTTCGGCCCACCGAGACCATGTCGACCCAGCGATCCCCACACACCAACGCTATCCACGAGGCACAATTTACAAAGTTACCAAGCCAATGAACCTGCAAACCTGTACGTGTTTGGAATGTGGGAGGAAACAAGAGCTACCGGAGAAAACACAAGCAGCTCACTGGGAGAACGTACAAACTCCGCGCAGACAGCATCCGTGGATAGCATTCAACCCGGGTCACTGGCGTAAGGTAGTAACTCTACCACTGCGCCAACATGCCGCTGCATTTTATCAACTTGCAAGAAGAAGTTTCTAAACAACATTGATTAGAAAATGTTACATTGGGTGATATTTCCCTAGTTAAAATATGTTGTTATAAAGAAGTGTCTTTGGAAAGTGGGAGATATAATCCCAAGCGTAAATAGAAATCACTAATTCCTGCAAGAAATTATATTGAAAAGTTACGTGATTAAATGTGTTCACAGGAAGCTGATCTGATGGAGTTAGTGGTGGACGCGAGGTAAGAATCTACAAAGGATGGTCAAGAGGTTAATGTGTAGGAAGGAACTACAGATGCTGGTTTACACCAAAGATAGACACAAAATGCTAGAGAAATGCCCCTGTCCCACTTAGGAAACCTGAACGGAAACCTCTGGAGATTTTGCGCCCCGCACAAGGTTTCCGTGCAGTTCCCGGAGGTTTTTGTCAGTCTCCCTACCTGCTTCCACTACCTGCAACCTCCGGCAACCACCTGCCACCTCCGGGAACCGCACGGGTGGGGCGCAAAGTCTCCAGAGGTTTCCGTTCAGGTTTCCTAAGTGGGACAGGGGAATACTAAGCAAGACAGGCAGCATCTCTGGATAGAAGGAATGTGTGACGTTCTGGGTTGAGACCCTTCTTGTGAAGAACAGTCTCTAACTGAAACGTCACCAATCCTCCTCTCCAGAACTGCTGCCCGTCCCACTGAGTTACTCCAGCATTTTGTGTCAGTCAATGGTCAATGGTGCTTTTTTATTGTCACATGTGCAAAGTGCGAACGCAGCAAAATTATTTTGCTGACGAACAGTAGTGATGCCTTCCTTAAGTTGTAGAGTGATTACAACATCATTGACTCAACTCTGAACAGATCAAAGAAACGGAGAAAAACCTATGACGAGTTAAATCTGCAAATAATTTGAGTGTCTGAATCACTCTCCTTTGAAAGAAAGGGAGAGCTGAGCTGTACATGTGAATGAGTGAAGCATGTGTGATGTAAAACTAAATAAAAACCGTAGAGATACGGGAAAAAAAAAAGATTTAATACTTCAAGTGAATGAGCCTCCATCGGGACAACATGTGTCTGTAATATATGAACACGTGCGCAGTGTAATTAGAAGAGTGGAATAAACAAATACATCTGTTTTAACGTTCTCCAATGTCCTTTCATAGTCCATTGTATTCTTGACATTACAAACAGTCAGAATGAGAAACCACATGTATGTTATATAACTTAATTTATCTGGTGCCATTCTTAAAGAAGGAATCTTTACATGCCTCGGGCAAATGGAGGAATATATGTTGTTTTTAAAGTTTTTTTTTGTTAAAAGCAAAGGGTAATACTGATGGCGTGTAATGGGGAATGCTCCTAACACTAGGCTGAAGGATTGTGTTCATGGCACTGAGGTAGCGAGTGAATGGCAGAGTGCGTAGGGCCGGTCCCACGAGCATGCGACTGCATGCGGCAAGCGCGACCTAACGTGGTCGCTTGAGCCGTACGGCCTCGCGGGGCCGGTCCAACTTCGATCGCCGGAGCCGTATGGAGTTGTGTGGAGCTGGTCCCGACATCGCGCGGGGCTCCAAAAAACTGACACGGTTCAAAAACTGAGGCCGTACGCACTGCCTCGAGGGGCCTGCGCAGCGTCTCGACGCCGTACGTCACGCGCGAACTTCCCGCGGACTTCGCTCGAACTTCACGTAAACTCGTAAGGGATCACTCGACCTCCGCGCAGCCCTCGCATCCGGCTTGGTCGCGCTTGCCGCATGCAGTCGCATGTTTGTGGGACAGGCCCTTCATGCACAGTAGCTGACAAAGTTTCCTGGCCCAGAAGAACAGAGAAAGCTGAAGAGTTGAAATCTCCTCCAACCTCATCTACTGCATCCGCTGTTCCAGATGTCAGCTGATTTACATCTGGGAGACTAAGCGGAGGTTGGGCGATCGTTTCGCCGAATACCTCCGCTCAGTCCGCAATAACCTACCTGAACTCCCAGTGGCTCAGCACTTCAACTCCCCCTCCCATTCCCAATCCGACCTCTCTGTCCTGGGTCTCCTCCATTGCCAGAGTGAGCAACACCGGAAATTGGAGGAACAGCACCTCATATTCCGCCTGGGTTGCTTGCGTCCGGTTGGCATGAACGTTGAATTCTCCCAATTTTGCTAGCCCTTGCTGTCTCCTCCCCTTCCTCAACCCTCGAGCTGTCTCCTCCCATCCCCCCGCCCTCGGGCTCCTCCTCCTCCCTTTTTCCTTCCTTCTCCCCCCCACCCTCCATCAGTCTGAAGAAGGGTTTCGGCCCGAAACGTTGCCTATTTCCTTCGCTCCATAGATGCTGCTGCACCCGCTGAGTTTCTCCAGCATTTTTGTGTATCTTCCCACCACAGAGTCAGCCAGTCGCTTGTTCTGGCTGATCTAGCTGGCAAACCACGCCCAAAAATGGCTGCCAAATTAAAGGGACTCAAAGAGGAGTCATATGTTCTATATGTTCCTATGGTTCTTCACATCAGAGCCTAAAATTCTGGCAAGGAGCTACAATTGAAAGATGCAGCACAGAAACAGGTCCTTTGTCCCATTGAGTCCACACCGACCATCAGTCACCTATTCACACTGCTTCTATGTTTCTATCCCACTGGTTCTATGTTATCTACTCTCTACACGTTAGGACCAATTTACAGAGGCCAATTAATGTACGAACTCGCATGTCTTTGGGCTGTGGGAACAAACCAGACAACCCAGAGGAATCCAATGTAGTCACAGGACAGAGAACACAGAGACAGCACCCAAAGTCAGGATCGAACCTGGGTCTCTGGCAACGTGAGGCAGCAGTTCCAACAGCTCCATCTCAGTGCCACCCAGCGGGAGCTTATTGGAGAAGGATAGATCTATAAATGGACAATTTGGTGAGCGGCAATTCAGCAACAACAGCAGAAAAAAGTGATTGATGTGCACAATGCACTTAAAGCAAAACCAACCACAACCTGTTTTTTAAAAAGCATCTTCAGAATATTAAGGAGTGTTTGGACACCAAGTGACACACAGTGGAAACACAGGAACGTTGAAAATAGGTGCAGGAGGAGGCCATTCGGCCCTTCGAGCCAGCACCGCCATTCATTGTGATCCTGGCTGATCGTCCCCTATCAATAACCTGTGCATGCCTTCTCCCCATATCCCTTGGCTCCACCAGCCCCTAGAGCTCTATCGAACTCTCTCTTAAATCCATCCAGTGATTTGGCCTCCACTGTGGCAGGGAATTCCATAAATTCTCAACTCTCTGGGTGAAAACGTTTTTTCTCACCCCAATCTTAAATGACCTCCCCTTTATTCTAAGACTGTGGCCCCTGGTTCTGGACTCGCCCAACATTGGGAACATTTTTCCTGCATCTAGCATGTCTAGTCCTTCCATAATTTTATATGTTTCTATAAGATTCCCTTCATCCTTCTAAACTCCAGTGAATACAAGCCTAGTCTTTTCAATCTTTCCTCATATGACAGTCCCGCCATCCCAGGGATCAATCTCGTGAACCTACGCTGCACTGCCTCAATCGCAAGGATGTCCTTCCTCAAAAAAAGGTAACTGGAGCTTTGTCAAAGATGAAAATTTAAGCTCAACCCAATGAGAGCAAGGTAAAGATTAGTTTAATTTAGTTTAGAGACAGCATGGGATAAGGCCCTTCTGCCCACCAAGTCTGGGCCGACCAGCGATCGCCCGTACACTAGTTCTATCCTATGTACACAAGAGACACTTATAGAAGCCAATTAACCTGCAAGTCTTTGGATTGTGGGAGGAAACTGGAGCACCCAAAGAAAACTCGCACGGTCACGGGGAGAACGTGCAAACTTCGTACAGGCAGCACCCATAGTCAGGATCGGACCTGGGTGTCTGGCGCTGTAAGGCAGCAACTCTACCACTGCGCCACCTTGCTGCCGTGATGCCAAAAGAATTGAATCAATGTCAGAGGGCCAAGACGGCAGAAACCTTGAGCGATAATAATAGCAATGTTACAACATTTTGAGATTTAAAAAATCAAGTCTGCAATTTATCCCATCAGATAAAGCATAACAATAAGTTTAATTTGACACCTAATTCACTTTCATATCTCAAGTAATAAAAAGGTTATGGCCATTTTCATACCCGGAAATTAGCATCTTATTCCCTATTGATTTTCTATGGACATAACAAAAAAGCTGTGATCGAGGACAGTCAAAAGCCCATAACCTTCTTAAAAATTAAGAGAACTGAATGAAATTTTCAGTTATCATAGATTGAACCATTCTGAAACAAATATAAAATAATCTTACTTGGAGGACCTGAAATTAAAGCATAAAATTAGTTAGTTACCCAATTGTAGCTAATTTCAAACTTCAATTACTAGATCTAAACATCTATCCATTTCTTAATAAATGATTAACATTTTTAAATAGCCTAAGTGTCCAAATAATATTCACAAATAATTCACAATAAAACATGATTTTTAAATTTACATCAATTTATAGGCCAAATGGAAGGAATTTAGTGTTCAATTGCTGTAAATTAAAGTCAATTTAAATCGGCTTTCTAGTGGGTTCCTGTGGTTAGAACGTTCACATTGCAGTGGATTTGTGCCCTCAAATGCCCCAAAAAATACTGCGGGATATAAAGAGCCCAAAATGATCTACTCGCTATAGAAAACTTTATATACAGGGTTCTTAAGAAGCCCTTTTTAATGTAAAAATAAGATACATACCTTTAATTGTTTGCTTTATAAAACCCTGGGGCTGCGAGAGGTCGCGGGTTGAGAGAGTGGTTTTTTAACTACTATAACTATTATACAAGGCCATAAAAACTAATAATACCTTTTGCGACGGGGTCTTTCAGCGATTTTCCGTTAATGATTTACTAGGCTGAACATTTTCGATTGCAACAGCCTAGTAAAAATCGCGTTTTAAACCCACCCCCTCTAAACAGCGCCAAAATCGCGCACACGGGCTGGGGGCAGATTCTCATCGACGATTCGGGTAGGTTTTGTAACATACCTAATAATAATGGAGATGAGAAATGCATCAGAAGACAGAGTTGGAGGAGTGCAGAGAGGTCTTTCCACAGAAGGTCACAGTCAGAGAGAGATGGACCTCTAATTAACAGAATGTCAAATGTATGCACCTGGTTTAGACTAAGAGGAGCATCTGGAACAGAAAGAGTGGAAATCACAGATATTTTTCCTCTCATGTTCAGGTGAAAGAAACGTTGCCCAATTTCTTGTTCCCTTCACTTATTTAAATGTAAAATCCTCAACAATAGTTGACTGACAGTCTGTTGGTGGAGAGACAATTGTGAGTCGACAAGAAGATCTGGGCATCATTTATGTACATATGGAATCTGACCCCACACCTGTGGATAATACCGTCCAGAGTGATGTGGTAGACAGTAACGTCTATAGTCATATGGTTGGCATGTATGCCGTGTGGAACTGGTGCTAATGCCTTTTTCATTCCCAGTACAAACGTACCACAGCCTGGGGCAGCCATGATCTCTTCCCTTCTTCTGGCCTGTTTGCCGTTGAAGTGACCCTGTAATATAAACAGGGTGGGCTTTGAGGTTTGGCAGTGTAAGATCAGCAAAAGTACTTCCTGAAGCTGTTCTGCAGTACATTAATGGAAAGTGAATGTAGCTGTCAGCTAAGCGACAGGGAGCAGGAGTTCACATCATCTCAACATCTTTCCCTTAACTTTTCTTTTTATGGACAAAATTAGCTTTGATATAATTGTGGGCTATAAGTTCAACGTTTTAGACATTCAAATGAATGCTAATAATACCGTGACAGAAGATGCTAATGTATAGGAGGGATATAATGCCACAAAACTACTTTTTTGTTAAGAGATACAGTGTGGAAACAGACCATTCGACCCAGCGAGTCCACTCCGACCAGCGCTACTCACACACTAACATTATCCTTTTTTTTTTTAATATTTTATTTTATTAGAAGTAAGTAGTCATATGGCACCAAAGTGCCTAATATATATTTTCATAATACATTTTATGTACACCTTTTTTTTTTTTTTGTTACATTGAAAAAAGATGAGAATAAGAAAAAGAAGTTAGATAGTAAAGGATAGAAAGATGTGAAATATATAGTGTGTGAAGAAAGAAAACGAGTAAATGAAGAAAGTTGAGAGAGAAAATAGAGAAAAGAAAATGAAATAAAAAGGAAAAGGAGATCATTATTTATAATCTTGACCAACCCTCGTCCAGTCCTGAAACAGTTATTTTTTACAATTGTGTTGCACCATATGATTCCAAAAAAACGACGAATGGAGACCAACTCGTTATGAATTGGTCTGATTTATCCATTAGGAGGAATCGCATTTCCTCAAGATGAGCGGTGTCCAACATACTTGCAATCCACATTTTAAGCGTTGGTATTGATGTACCCTTCCAAAATGTAAGTATTATTTTTTTTGCTATTATTAAACCATAGTTAAGGAATAGATTTTGAGATGTGTTCAATTTATTCCCATCTTCCATTACACCAAAATATAATCATTTCAGTATTAGCTTCCATTCTTGTCTTGAATAATTTTGTAAATATTTCAAAAATATCATTCCAAAGTCTATAAAGTTTTATGCAGGAAACTAAGGAGTGTGTTATAGTTGCCTTTTGGGCTAGACATTTATCACAAGTGGCGGATGTATTTGGATAAAATTTGTTCAATCTTGTTTTTGAATAATATAATCTATGTACCATTTTAAATTGAATTAGATTATGTCTTACATTAATTGAACATTTGTGAATATATATCAGGTATTTTTCCCATTTAACCTTCGTAATTTTTATCATTAATTCCCGTTCCCACTCTTCTCTAAGTACCTCTGTCGATGGTAGGTCTATATTTAGAATACTATCATATAAATAGGATATTAGGACACTAACACTATCCTACACACACGGTGGACAATTTACAATGTTACCAAGCCAATTAACTAACAAACCTGTACGTCTTTGGAGTGCGGTTGGAATCTGGAGCTCCCGGAGAAAACCCACGCAGATCACAGGGAGAACGTACAAACTTCATACAGTCAGCACCCGTAGTCAGGATTGAACCGTGTATCTGGCGCTGTAAGGCAGCAACTCTACCGCTGCACCACCGTGCCGCTCATAGTATCCAAATAAGGCAATGCTGCATGGAAATTGTCTCCATTTACTGTGATGTTATTGAAATTGAATTGTGAAGGAAACAATGAAAAAATTCTATGAATGGTGGCCGATTAGGAAAGGGGGAGATGCAAAGAGACCTGGGTGTCATGGTACACCATTCATTAAAAGTAGGCATGCAGGTGCGGCAGGCAGTGAAGAAGGCGAATGGTATGTTAGCTTTCATAGCAAAAGGATTTGAGTATAGGAGCAGAGAGGTTCTACTGCAGTTGTACAGTGTCCTGGTGAGACCACACCTGGAGTATTGCGTACAGTTTTGGTCTCCTAATCTGAGGAAGGACATGCTTGCCATAGAGGGAGTACAGCGAAGGTTCACCACACTGATTCCTGGGATGTCAGGACTTTCATATGAAGAAAGACTGGATAGACTCGGTTTGTACTCGCTAGAATTTAGAAGATTGAGGGGGGATCTTATAGAAACTTATAAAATTCTTAAGGGGTTGGACAGGCTAAATGCAGGAAGATTGTTCCCTATGTTGGGGAAGTCCAGAACAAGGGGTCACAGTTTAAGGATAAGGGGGAAATCGTTTAGGACCGAGATGAGAAAAAACATTTTTCACACAGAGAGTGGTGAATCTCTGGAATTTTCTGCCACAGAAGGTAGTTGAGGCCACAGTTCATTGGCTATATTTAAGAGGGAGTTAGATGTGGCCCTTGTGGCTAAAGGGATCAGGGGGTATAGAGAGAAGGCAGGTACAGGATACAGAGATGGATGATCAGCCATGATCATATTGAATGGCGGTGCAGGCTCGAAGGGCCGAATGGCCCACTCCTGCACTTATTTTCTATGTTTCTATTCTACAATTAAAAGTTGAAGGAGAAGATAAAGCCCCGAATAAATCAGCAGGTCGGGCAGCATCTCTGGAGGACATGGATAGGTGACGTTTTGAGTCGGGATCCTTCTTCAAACTGTCTGAAGAAGAGTCCCAACCCAAATATCCTATGGAATAACCCGGGATGCTCCCTGACCCGCTGAATTACTCCAGCACTTTGTGTCTAACTTCAGTATAAACCAACATCTGCAGTGGACTGGGGCAGTCTTCACCACTTTTTGCAGTTCTTGGGTGCTAATTTAGAAAAGAGGGCAAGTGCATTTTTCTTGGTGACCAGGCAAATGTTCATCCAATCATTATTAACAACATCGATTTTCTTACAGATTCACCCTGGCTGGTAGCACCAAATAAGTCATTTACTTACATTAGGACATAATACACAGTTTCCAAAATACAGTCCTTTGAGGAAAACGGGAACAAAGGCATAGTACAATGTTCTGGTTGTGATGTAACTTGCTCGTTGCAACTTGTTGGGAATAAATAGAGCAATTATTTAATTTCAGTACACATTGTGGGGCCTGACTATTTGCAAACCTGATATTCAAATAATACATGTAAAACATAATAGAGTATTCAAACATATACATTTTGTTTTATTATTGTTATTATTATTTTGTTAACACTCTATTATTGAAAATAGTATTTGAATATTTTTAAGTTTCTACATAAATCAAACCACTTCCTTCATGCAGATGTAAACATGAAAATAATGTTCATTGTGTACGGTACAAGTGATCTCAAAATGACATCAGACTAACGAGATGGCTCCAGATAATGTACATCAATGTTATCTGAAAAAACATTGTCAGATACATGTTTTTCTCCCATTTTAAAACACATCCTTTGCAAGTGGCCTGAACTTATTCCAAGCGAAATCATGCATTCATTCTAAATGTCTTTTCTTAAAAAAAAGCAATATTACATGAAGTAAGTTTTGCAAAAAATATCATTTATGCTCTTCAGATAAGTACAAGTGATTGCGTTTTGAGTGCTGATGGTTTTGGTCAACAGTGAACTCTCAGGAAGGGTGGGTAACAAATAGAAGCAGTTAGAATGTCCATTTATTTTCTCTTTTCAGATGTGCAATTAGGCTGATAAGAAATGAGTACTGCTGGCTTGAAGCTTCCGAAAGTTTTAAATGAGTCATTTCTAGACTCGTACTTTGGTGGCTCACTTCATAAGCACCAGAAACTCACAGGTCAGGGGCATCAAATTCCTACAGAGCCCCACCAACAGTATATCAAACGCAACAGCACTGCACATACTCACCCGAGCTTTGTGTGGAGCGATCGGGGTTAAAACCCATGTATACATGAGATAATTGCCTTGATATTGTCTGGCGTTTGGTAGCTTCATTGCTTCATTCATTAGAAACAGAGATAACAGAATGTGTTGACAGGGATGGGAAAGATCAAGGGACTTCTGCCAATTCACCGAGACAAATGATGGATAACAGATCAACTGATTTATCTGCGAACAAGGAGCTGCAGATGGAATGTGCAGGGAGGAGCTGCAGATTTAAATTGGTTTAAACTGAAGGTAGGTACGCAGAAATGCTGGAGCAACTAAGTGTGACAGGCAGCATTCCTGGAGAGAAGGAATGGGAGACGTATTGGGTCGAGACCCTTCTTCAGACTAGTCAGGGAAAAGGGAAACGAGAGAGATAGACAATGATGTCGAGAGATATAGAACAATAAATAAAATATATAAAATATATAGAAACATAGAAAATAGGTGCAGGAGGAGGCCATTTGCCCATCGAGCCTGCACCACCATTCAATATGATCATGGCTGATCATCCAACTCAGTATCCTGTACCTGCCTTCTCTCCATACCCCCTGATCCCTTTAGATACAAGGGCCACATCTAACTCCCTCTTAAATATAGCCAATGAACTGTGGCCTCAACTGCAGCAGAGAATTCCAGAGATTCACCACTCTCTGTGTGAAAAATGTTTTCCTCATCTCGGTCCTAAAAGATTTCCCCCCTTATCCTTAAACTGTGACCCCTTGTTCTGGTCTTCCCCAACATCGGGAACAATCTTCCTGCATCTAGCCTGTCCAACCCCTTAAGAATTTTGTAAGTTTCTGTAAGATCCCCTCCTCAATCTTCTCAATATGCAAGAAAGTAATGATGATAAAGGAACTGTTGATGCTGTTTTGCTCATTTATCTGACAAGGTGGTGAGAGGGGGGGGGGGGGGGGGAGGGCTTTGCAGATGTTGGATTTTTACCTGAAGTGCCTTTTTTTCCGATCAGTTTAACTATTTTTATATTATTCTCGGAAGACAGATTTTGTTTTAAAACAAGGCCGATGGTGTTTGAATAGAACGTGCCTCTAATCGGCTACATCTGTAAGAGATCACGCTGCCAATTAAACACAGCACGTTGGTCGTGGCCCAGATGAGGCAACCACATGTTGTAGTTTCACTGGTCACCCACAGGGACGGCGATCAGGGCACGCATCTGATACCGTTTCCTGTCACAACAGCAGGAGAAAGAAAACACAGCCGAAACAAGCAAACAAACAAAACGTGGGTTTCCTCAAACAGTTGGCCCAACAGCAACCAAGATTGATTTGACCACATCACGGAGACAAGACAAGCCACAAACAGTCGCTCTGTACACTTACTGTTTGCTGTGGGAATTCTCAGCTCCAAGGCTTTACATGTGATCATTATACACAGCCTCAGGAGATCTAACTCAAGCGAAGGATAGACGCAATAATGCTGGAGTATCTCAGTGGGACAGGCGGCGTCTCTGGAGAAAAGGAATGGGTGACGTTTTGGGTCGACACGCTTCTTCAACAGTCTCTGGATAGAAGGAATGGGTGACGTTTTGGTTCCAGACCCTTCATCAGACTGCTGAAGAAGAAGGGTCTCGACCCGAAACGTCACCCATTCCTTCTCTCCAGAGATACTGCCTGCCCCGCTGAGTTACTCCAGCATTTTGTGTCTATCCTCAGAGTAAACCAGCATCTGCAGTTCCTTCCCACACATTTTACCAAGCAAGATAGGTGATGGAGTTGTTGCAATTTCACCCACAAATTTACATTTCATGAAGATCTCAAGATGATTCACAAGGTAAACGGTTTGATATCCAGAGAGCAATTTAATATTCAGGGTACAATCTGAGGTTTGAAGCATGGTCCCAACCTAAAATGGCTCCTAGCAATCTAAAGGAAGGTCTCGATCCGACCTTGGCTGCCTATCAATGTTCTCTGGAGATGTTGCTCGACTCGTTGAATTACTCCAGCACTTGGTGTCTTTTGTTGTAAATCAGCATTTGCAGTTCCTTGACTCTACTTTCCTTGGGTTTTATCCTTTCATTAGTAGTAATTCTCAACAAAACGCCCCTTCACTCTCCATCTTTAAATCCTCCCTAAAAACTCACTTTTATTCACTGGCTTTCGACACTGGCTGAGACTTTGTTCCTGTTTTAGTGCTTTTAATGTTTTTTAATTTTTACTGTTTTTATAGTCCTGTCGTCTTAATGGTTTTAGTAGTTTGTAATAACTTTTTGTTGACTTCCCATGCACAGCACTTTGTGGTAACTGATGTTGTCTAAAAGCGCTTTATAAATAAAGTTATTATTATTATTATTATAATAGTAACAGATACGCAGAAGAAGGCTGTGGAGGCCAAGCCAAGTGATATTTATAAGGCAGAGATAGATGGATTCTTGATTAGTACGGGTGTCGGGGTTATGGGGAGAAGGCAGGAGAATGGGGTTGGGACAGAGAGATAGATCAGCCATGATTCAATGGTAGAGTGGACTTGATGGGCCAAATGGCCTAATTCTGCTCCTATCACTTATGACCTTAAGAAGTTGGAGAGTTGACAAGAGACTACAGGTGATGTAATCAGGATCTCAACCCAAAATATACACCATCCCTCTGCCTTCTTAGATGCTGCCTGTCCCACTAAGTTCTTCCTGCAGTTTGTTTCCTGTACGATTGGTCTATTCATGTCCTCTGAAGTCAAATGCCACTTTGGTGTTGATTGCTCACCCCCTAATGATGCCTCCTGACTTGCATTAGGCAGTTGGGAATGAGATTCTTTAATGAATAGCTGACCTGCCAGTAGCAATATTGCACCCAGGTGGCGAATCGGCAACCTAACCCGCTGATTTTTGAGAATTTCACGGTTTCTGCGTCTCAGAAATAACAAGCAGCTTAATTTGCTTCGACGCATTTGCAATTTAATTGCTGGCGAGGAGCGTAACTAACCTTTGCAGAGAGTGGCGGAAAGGCATGGGCTCTCATGGAGCAGTACAACAGTTGGAGGATGCTCATACCCGCTTCATGCCACAAGTGCTTCTTTAACCATGCACAGACACAAAAAGCTGGAGCAACTCAGCGGGTCAGACAGCATCTCTGGAGAAAAAGGATGGGTGACGTTTTGGGTCGAGAGCCTTCTTCAGACCTTTAACCATAGAAATGTTGGTCCCTCCACATCACTATTGCATGACATGGAATATAGAAACATAGAAAATAGGTGCAGGAATAGGCCATTCGGCCCTACGAGCTAGCACCACCATTCAATAGCATGGCTGATCATTCAAAATCAATATCCCGTTCCTGCTTTTTTTCCCCATATCCCTTGATTCTGTTAGCCCTAAGAACAAAATCTAACTCTTCCTGAAAACCTCCAGTGAATTGGCCTCCACTGCCTTCTGTGGCAGAGAATTCCACAGATTCACAGCACTGTGGGTGAAAAGATTTTTCCTCATTCAGTCCTAAATGGCCTACCCCTTATTCTTAAAATGGTTCTGGACTTCCCCCAACATGTGGATCAATTTTCCAGCATCTAGCCTGTCCAATCCCTTAAAAATGTGATATGTTTCTATGATCCCCTCTTACCCTTCTAAATTCAGATGAATATAAGCCCAGTCGACCCTTTCTGGGAAAAATACAGAAAGTGCAGGGTCAGTTCATTCCAAAGAGGAAGACAGATGCCAAGGGGAGTAAGGGATGACCGTGGATGACAAGGGAAGTCAGGGACAGTATAAAAAAAGAGAAAAAGTATAACATAGCAAAGATGAGCAGGGAAGCCAGAGGATTGTGTAACTTTTAAAGAGCCACAGAAAATAACTAAAAAGGCAATACGGGGAGAAAAGGTGAGGTACAAAGGTAAGCTAGCCAAGAATTTAAAGGAGGATTTGAAGAGGAAAAAACTAACCAAGGCCAAAGTTGGACCCTTGAAAACTGAAAGAATGAATTTATTATGGGGAACAAGGAAATGGCAGTCGAGCTGAACAGGTACTATGGATCTGTCTTCACTCAGGAAGACACAAACAATCCCCTGATGTACTAGTGGCCAGAGGATCTAGGGTGATGGAGGAACTGAAGGAAATTCACATTAGGCAGGAAATGGTGCTGGGTAGACTGATGGGACTGAAGACTGATAAACCCCCAGGGTCTGATGGTCTGCATCCCAGGGTACTTAAGGAAGTGGCTCTAGAAATCGTGGACACATTGGTGATCATTTTCCAACGTTCTATTGATTCAGGATCAGTTCCTGCGGATTGGAGGGTAGCTAATGTTATCCCACTTCTTAAGAAAACAGGGAATTATAGACCAGTTAGCCTGACATCGGTGGTGGGGAAGATGCTGGAGTCAATTATAAAAGATGAAATAGCCACACATTTGGATAGTAGTTGCAGGATTGGTCTGAGTCAGCATGGATTTACGAAGGGTGAACTGTGAGGAGGATGCTATGTGGATGCAGTGTGGTTTGGACAGGTTGGGTGAGTGGGCAGATACATGGCAGATGCAGTTTAATGTGGATAAATGTGAGGTTTGGTGGCAAAAACAGGAAGGCAAGTTATTATCTGAATGATGTCAAGTTTGGAAAAGGGGAAGAACAGCAAAATCTGGTGGTCCTTGTTCATCAGTCACTGAATGTAAGCATGCAGGTACAGCAGGCAGTGAAGAAAGTTAATGGCATGTTGGCCTTCATAACAAGAGGAGTCGAGTATAGGAGCAAAGAGGTCCTTCTGCAGTTGTACAGGGCCCTAGTGAGACCACACCTAGAGTATGGTGTGCAGTTTTGGTCCCCTAATTTGAGGAAGGACATTCTTGCCATTGAGGGAGTGCAGCGTACGTTCACAAGTTTAATTCCTGGAATGTCGGGACTGTCATATGTTAATAGAATGGAGTGGCTGGGCTTGTATACACTGAAATTTAAAAGGATGAGAGGGGATCTTATTGAAACATATAAGATTATTAAGGGTTTAGACAGGCAGGAAACATGTTCCCGATGTTGGGAGAGTCCAGAACCCGGGGCCACAGTTTAAGATTAAGGGGTAAGCCATTTAGAACGGAGACGAGGGAAAACGTTTTCACAAGGAGAGTTGTGAATCTGTGGAATTTTCTGCCTCAGAATGTAGTGGAGGCCAATTCTCTGGAGATAGTTAGATAGATCTCTTAAAGATAGCGGAGTCAAGGGATATGCGGAGAAGGCAGGAATGACACAAAGCTGGGTGGCAGTGTGAACTGTGAAGAGGATGTTAGGAGGTTGCAGGGTGACCTGAACAGGTTGAGTGAGTGGGCAGGTGTGTGGCAGATGCAGTATAATATCGATAAATGTGAGGTTATCCACTTTGGTGGCAAAAACAAGAGGGAAGAGCATTATATGTTACACCAGTATCCTGCCCTGACAAATGTGGATGAAGCATAAAAGGTCTGCTTTGTTTGGTACGACCCCTTATATTTCTTCTGAACTGATTTTGATAGCAAAATGAAACCACACTCTGCATAATCTGAAACCGTATACTGAAAATCAGTAAGTTCTGTCACAGGGCCAGAGAGCTATGGAAAAAGTTGAAGTGACACATTCACATTTTTGTGCAGTGGAGGTATAATATAATCAGCTACACCACTTAACCCGAGGTATTTTTTATTTTTTAAAAGCAAACACAGAAAACTCTGAAGTTTTCTCTGAAGAAATATGATAAAAACACATGGATTAATGGCAGGTTTGTGTGTCACAAAATACACTTTGACGGTGTTCCTATAAGTTCATCTTTCTGATAATGCACTGATTCTGTGAGCACCAAGTATTTTTACAGAATAACATTTACTTCACCTCAGGGTCTGGAGTTGTACAGCACAGAATGCCGCCATAATAAAAATAAATAAATGTTTTCCTCAAGGGCAAAGTAAGGCATTTTTTCCATGCATAGCTGTGAAATGTGACACCTTTGGCACTATCCTGTGCTGGATGTCATATTTATATAATCATCGGGTTACATAAATTGCAAATTAGGATGGAGTGGACAAAAAATTGTATTGTGCAGAGGGTAATTATATTGGTGAAAAAAAGACTGTTGGTACTTATCTGGCCAAGGACTGTTTGAGCCTTTTAAATGAAGGATTAAAACCCATTTATTGCGAAACTTAAAATGAACTCAGTCCAGCAGTGTCATGCTTTGTATTGTATTGTATTGTATTGTATTCAAATTTATTGTCATTGTCTCAATTTGAGACAACTAAATGAATTTCCCTTACAGGCAGTATCATTAAAAAAAAAAAAAAAAAATCATAAAAAAATAAATAAATAATAAACATATTAAAAATAAAATTGAAATTGAATTTTTTAAAAAAAAGCACAAACACAGAAAGTCCACGACACAACATAACATAAATGGCACCAAGGTGAGGTGTAAAAGATTAATAGTACTGTTCTGTTAGCAGAACCTCACAAACACTTTTGTTGATTGCTATCTGGTTTCTTCAGACTGAAAAACAGGCGGCAAGGACTTTAATGGTAAGTTGAAGATGCTTCCTCCCAAAGCCAGATTTGAAATGTCCTGGATATTTCCATTTTTTTAATATAATTTTAGGGTAGAAGGGTAGGATTGTGTTTCAGGATCATCATCATTAATTTAGTTTTCATCCATTAGTTCTTAAATCGATATATTGTAATTTAAGGTTCATACCAAAAGCATAGTGTATCTTCCCTTGGTTTGTGTGGACGTGAGGCTGTATTGGCAGGTCTCTGTTTTCATCAATATGGCAACATTCATGGAGAGAGGCATGTGTTAAACCTCCAATTTGTTTCATCCTGTTCCAATGATATTACTAAAGACAGTAATTTGCTGCTGGGAAAAACGACAAACACCTCACGCCCTTCAGCTGTTGGCGGCACGGTGTCGCAGCGGTAGAGTTGCTGCCTTACAGCGCCAGAGACACGGGTTCCTAAATTCTTAAGGGGTTGGACAGGCTAGATGCTGGAAGATTGTTCCAGATGTTGGGGAAG
This sequence comes from Leucoraja erinaceus, assembly GCF_028641065.1. Taxonomy (NCBI): domain Eukaryota; kingdom Metazoa; phylum Chordata; class Chondrichthyes; order Rajiformes; family Rajidae; genus Leucoraja; species Leucoraja erinaceus. Next base: position 51,455,338 of record NC_073390.1, read on the forward strand.
TCCAGGACAAGGGGTCACAGTTTAAGGATAAAGGGGAAATCCTTTAGGACCAAGATGAGAAAAACATTTTTCACACAGAGAGTGGTGAATCTCTGGAACTCTCTGCCACAGAAGGTACTTGAGGCCAATTCATTGGCTATATTTAAGAGGGAGTTAGATGTGGCCCTTGTGGCTAATGGGTATGGAGGTATGGAGAGAAGGCAGGGACAGGATACGGAGTTGGATGATCAGCCATGATCATATTGAATGGCGGTGCAGTCTCGAAGGGCCGAATGGCCTACTCCTGCACCTATTTTCTATGTTTCTATGTTCCATCCTGACATTGGGTGCTTGTCTGTACCGAGTTTGTACGTTCTCCCCATGACCCACATGTGTTTTCTCCACGATCTCCGTTTTTCGCACCGCACTCCAAAGACGTACAGGTTTGTAAGTTAATTGGCTTGGAATAATTGTAAATTGTCCCTAGTGTGTGTAGGATAGTGTAAGTGTGCAGGGATCGCTGGTTGGTATTGACTCGGTGGGCCGAAGGGCCTGTTTCAGCACCGTATCTTTAATCTAATACAATAATACTAACATTACTCCAGTGCTTATGCACATAAAGTACTCCATTGGGTGTAAACCTGTTTGGAATATTTGGAAAGGAATAGAAAGGCACTACAGAAATCCAAGCTTTCCTTTCTTAAAGCAAATCTTCATGCCAAATATATATCTCTATATTATTTTCTAAATTTTCATTAAATGATTGAATCATTAAATTGATGAGGACGTTCCAGGGAAAACTGGTATAAAAGCTTCAAATTAATTAATCTAGTGTATTAAAACCATCGAGGATAAAATTATTTTATGTTGTTGTGCATTACAAAATTATAGATTGAAACATAATAATGAAATAAAGGTATTGCAAATTTCATAATATCAAAAAAGGTGACACAAATAAGTTTAATTTCTGTATTCCTACCGAAGGACTCCTTCCCTCTCTGTTTAATTGCCTGCCTGATTAAGGACTCACCCATTTCTGCACCATTCCCTCACCCAGCCCCCTCTCCCCCATCCGGAGTTCCTGGTGTTACACATGACCACCTGAAGCTTGTACCACCAGACTCAGGAACAGCTTCCTCCCCTCTTTTATCAGGCTTTTGATCTGTCCTCCCATAAGCTAGAGTACTGTCCGATTTACCTCTACCCCATTGAGAACACTGTATAATAAAAAGCTTTATTTCAGACACAGGTCCATATAACACATCATACAGTATAAGGAGATACAAAAAATACATTAAAAATTGCATATTAGCCTATAAGATATACAAGCTATTGCACCAATGCCATCTTAGCCTAGAAGTGAATCTAAAGCAGCTTTTCAGAGGGCTGACTAGGGCTTCAATTATGTGGTTCCCTGACTTGTCCAGGTGACACATAAAACTATACATCAGCTGTCTTAAGACTGCCTCACGGGTTGGCACTCTAGTGGACACAAACAATTGACTGGCACTATGCCACCTAGGAATATTGTATATTGTCTATGGAACAAGGTACAATATCTCAGCACGATCCAGTGGAGGTTTACAAGAATGATCCCAGGAATAATTGGGTCAACCAATGATGAATGTTTATCGGCACTGGGCCTGTACTCGCTGGAGTTTGGAAGAATGCGGGGGGGACCTCATTGAAACATACCGAATAGTGAAAGGCGTGGATAGAGTGGATGTGGAGAGGATGTCTCCACCAGTGGGAGAGTCTAGGACCAGAGGTCAGAGGCTCAGAATTAAAGGAAGTTTTTATAGGCAGGAGATGATGTAAATGTATTTAGTCAGAGGGTGGTGAATCTGTGGAATTTCTTGTCACAGAAGGCTGTGGAGACCAAGTCAGTGGATATTTTTAAGGCAGAGATAGATAGATTCTTGATTAGCACAGGTGTCAGAGGTTATGGGGAGAAGGCAGGAGAATGGTGTTAGGAGGGTGAGATAGATCAGCCATGATTAAATGGAGGAGTCGACTTGATGGGCCGAATGGCCTAATTCTGCTCCTATCACTTATGACGTAGTATAATGCTGAGAATTCTGCACTGTATCTTTCCCTTAGCCCTACTTGAGTTTGGCTTGAGTGTATTTATGTATAATATTATCTGATTCGTTTGGACAGCATGCAAAACAAAGCTTTCCACTGTACCTTGGTACACATGACAATAATAAACCTGAAGAAGAAGGTGCCAGGCATCTTTAGAGAGACACAAATAGCTGGTGTAACCTTACGGGTCAAGCAGCATCTCTGGAGAAAAGGAAGAGGTGATGTTTTGGGTTGAGACCCTTTCTTCAGACTGAGAGTCCGGGAAAAGGGAAACGAGAGATATTCACGGTGCTATCGAGAGATATTGAAGAAATGAGTGAAAGATATGCAAAAAGTAATGATGATAACAAGAAAAGGTGGAGCCACCTGGAACTCAGTTCAGAATTTCCAATCTTGTTTAAATTGGCTGCATCTGCCATCTTTGCAGCATTTCTGAATGTTGTCAGTTTAAGGGCCTGTCCCACCAGGATGCGTTTGCATGCATCCAAACGTGGTGGCTTGAGGCGTACGGCCTCGCAGGGCCGGTCCCACTTCCAACGCGGAGGTGTATGGAGTTGCGCGGAGTTGGTCCCGACATCATACTCACCAATCAGCTGGGCAGTAGGCGGGCCGACTGAATTTGGACGTCGCACAGCGTCGGGCGATGACGTCATCACGCAACGGCACGCCGGGCGGTGACGTCACTGCGCAACGCCGCGCGCTAGGCATACGCCATCAAGATGTTGCGTACGGCATCGAGACGTTGCGTACGCCGTCGAGGCGCTGCGTACGCCCGTCGAGGCGCTGCGTACGCCCGTCGAGGCGCTGCGTACGCCCGTCGAGGCGTTGCGTACGGCCTCAATGCGGCTGCAGGCCGACAGGCCGTTGCCGCACAGGATTTTTGGACAGTGCATCTGTCGGGCGATATCGGGACCAGCCCCGCACAACTCCATACGCCTCCGCCGATCGAAGTGAGACCGGCCGTACGCGATGCCGTACGCCTCAAGCGACCACGTTAGGTCGTGCTAGACGCATGCTATTGCATGCTGGTGGGACCGGCCCTTTAGTCCTGCAATTCGTGCAATTTAGGATGCAATCACAATGGGATATACATCCATCAAATTTTCATAAATGGATGTACCTTTATTGGAATACATTGCCACAGATGACTGTGGAGGCCAAGTCATTGAGTATTTTTTAAATTGACAGATTCTCAATTAGTACGGGTGTCAGGGGTTATGGTGAGAAGGCAGGAGAATGGGGTTAGGAGGGAGAGATAGATCAGCCATGATTGAATGGCAGAGTAGACCCGATGGGCCGAATGGCCTAATACCGCTCCTATTACTTATGACCTTATCAGCAGCTAAAGAAAACCAAAACTAATGTTAGCAACTGAAATGAAAAAAATAAGCTTCACTTGGGTTGGAACAAAGACAGGGCAGTGTACTGATCTTTCACATCACCGAGCATTTAGTTTATGACCAAATGTTAATTCTTGAAGTATTTCTAATAGATCACTGCATGAGTGCTCTCAATCTGAAATGTAATTACCATATTTTCCACAAAAGAACATTAAAATATCTTTTACTGTTTTTCATGCATCTTGCGAGGTTTCAGAATAATTGTTCTTTATTTATACTTCAGTCTTAACTTCAATGAATAACGGTGGGTATAAATTCTTGACCTTATCAAACATTCACAAGGTTAATATCAGAGCTACACATACAGACTAGTAATTAGTGTGCAATGAATCGCAATATTACAACTTAAGACTGTAAACTGTTTATTCACAATGTTGGTTGTGAAAGAGAAAGGAACGAAAGCTGAATGAGAGGAGGTGCAGGACAAAGGATGGCAGGTATTAGGTACCCACAGGTGAGGGGCCAGTCTACTCTCCCTCATAGTCCCATTTTCCTGCCTTCTCCCCATAACCCATAACCCTGTTCTAATCAAGAATTTGCCTATCTCTGCCTTGAAAGTATCCACTGACTTGGCTTCCACAGCCCTCTGTGGCAATGAAGGGTCTGTCCCACTTACGCGACTTTTCAGCAGGCTGTCTGCGGCCTTCAAGCTCGGGGGCACTCGCCTGAAAAATCGCGAGCTGGAGCGACCGTCAGCACGGAACACACACACGCACGCACAGAAACACACACACACGCACGCACAGAAACACACACACACACACGCACAGAAACACACACACAGAAACACACTGTCCCACTGAGATACTCCAGCATTTTGTGGGGGGGATGGGTGATTAGAATCTACGCATGTTTAAAATAGACTCTCCCACTGTGTGGAAACATCCTCTCCATATCCACTCTATCCAGGCCTTTCACTATTCAGTAAGGTTTCAATGCCTGAGTTACCCCAGCATTTTTTGTCCAACTTCGATTTAAACCAGCATCTGCAGTTCTTCCCTATACCCTGGGTTGAGAGGTTGGCTTTCAATTGTACATTGCCCCAAATGTAGAGGTGAGTGGTAGAATCTGAGGAAGCTCGATGGGAATGAGGGATAATAGTTTGGAGGAGAATTTTCTGTGGTGACGTGATTGCAGTGTTGTCAAGCATAGACTTAATTAGCTTAAATTGCCCCCCTTCTAATTTGTAAGGAAATGGGGAATTATAGGCTGCTGCACCCTTTTCTCAATTACGTACGCTCCTATTAGCAATGTCATTTTGCAACTATGACTGCATACATAACACTTTTTGTTCATAATTCACCTTTTCCTCTTATTCTGCTGAAAGCACTAACTGCTTCCTGGCCACAGTTTCAAAGGCTAATCGTTCTCCATTATCTCACTAAATAATCCTCCATCACCTCAGGACAGACAGCAAACATGTGCAGGTTATGACTGTGCAGCAATTATCTCTGAACCTGTTCTGTCCCTCACCCTATCTCGAACCCGTTCCATCCTCATAACATTGGCATACCTTCCTAGCACGTTCCACAAATTCTTTACTAAAATTACTCCACGATTATCATCTTCATCTGCAGCTGCTAACTCCAAAGCTCTTGAATTTGTACAATAAATCTCACTATTTCTCTATAGAGACAAGGAAACTGCAGATGCTGGTAAATACACACAAGGACACACTGTGCTGGAGTAACTCAACGGGTCAGGTAGCATCTCTGGAGAACATGGATAGACAACACAAAATGTCACCTATCCCTATTCTCCAGAGATGCTGCCTGACCTGCTGAGCTACTCCAGCACTTTGTGTCCTCCTCTCTATTTCGTTATTCTCTTTTTTCTCTTTTAAAGAAATATTTTTATTCACGCTGTGCTGTGTTTGCTTTCACTGAAAAGTAGCTTCCAGGATAGTGCTGCGCATTTTTCTAGTTCTTACCATGAACATTTTGTGCTAAAACTCTGTCACACCTATTTTTGATTTTTATTTTCTCAATTATGTATTAAAAAAGGTTGACATCTGATCATTTTTATTATGCTGATGGCTCAATGGTTCTTTATTGTCACGAGCGCACTGCACACTGAAAGTCTCGCACCCATCACCATATTTTGACACCATTTACAAACGCAAATGTTCAAAGTCCAGTCCAACATGCAGGATGTACTGGATCCCAGGTAGGCCCCAGGCTGCTGTAGGGCCTCCCCTGTCACCCTTGACCAACTCAGCCCGGTGACCAACATCCCTCTCCTCATCCGACCGCTTCTGTTTCCTGGGGGTGCCTCCTGTAGCCAACCTTGTGGGCACTGAAGCCAATACCAGTCTATCCCAGTGCAGTGTGATTCATTGCGTAGGAACCTTTGTTTTTATTTTAGTTTTGGAGGCACAGCGCGGAAACAGGCCCTTCGGCCCATCGAGTCCGCACCGACCAGCGACCCCCACTATTCTATACACACTAGGGACAATTTACACTTATACCAAGCCAATTAACCTACAAACCTGTATGTCTTTAGAATGTGGGAGTAATCCGAAGATCTCGGAGAAAACCCACGTGGTTACGGGGAGAACGTGCAAACTGCGTACAGACAGCGCCCGTAGTCGGGACCGAACCTGGGTCTCCGGCACTGCAAGCGCAGTAAGGCAACAACTCTACCACTGCGCCACACGTCCTCGTCAAGTCCTATTACGCTTTGTGGTGTGGAAACCACTATCTCGGATATTATTTGATGAACGTTCAATCGATTCATGTCATAGTTCTGGGATATTTTAGCCGAGACAAATATAGCGGGTAAAAGTCTGAATGGAAATATATAATTAATGCCAAATGGAAACACTTATAATTGCAAAATCACCTTTTGTTAAATTAAGTGTGTTTGGAATGTTAAAATTAACAGGGCAGAGGAAAAATGAACATGAGACATGTTTCTTCGATTTAAAATAAAAAACACCAAGAACAAAATTGCAAGCACAAAGTGAGTGGTGAGTATGTTTCTCAGTTAGGCAGCGTTTCAGATTTTCTACCCATTATAATTATTCGAGAATCATAGCTGGTGTACATCTCATAGCATATGATGAACATTTGAAGGCATTGGGCCTGTACTCTATGGAGTTTAGAAGGATGAGGGGAGACCTCATTGAAACTTAAGGGCCTGTCCCACGAGCATGTAACTCCATGCGGCAAGCATGCGCGCGACCTAACGTGGTCGCTTGAGCCGTACGGCCTCACGGGGCCGGTCCCACTTCGATCGCCGGAGCCGTATGGAGTTGTGCGGAGCTGGTCCCGACATCGCGCGGGGCTCCGAAAAATTGACCGTGTTTTAAAAATTCCGCGCGACAACGGCCTGCCGGCCCGCAGCCGCCTCAAAGCCGTACGCACCGCCTCGACGCCGTGTCACTCACTCGACCTCCGCACGGCGCCCGCTTCCGGTTTGGTCGCGCTTGCCGCATGCAGGTCGCATGCTCGTGGGACAGGCCATTTACCGAATTGTGAAAAGCCTGGATAGAGTGAATGTGGAGAGGATGTTTCCACTAGTGGGAGAGTCTAGGGACAGATGTCATAGCACACAGAATAAAATGAAATACCTTCAGAAAGGAGATGAGGAGGAATTTCTTTGGTCAGAGGGTGGTGAATCTGTGGAATTCTCTGCCACAGATGGCTGCGGTAGCCAAATCAATGGATATTTTTAAAGGTGAAGAATGACAGATACTTGATTAATATGGTTGTCAGGGGTTATGGGGCAAAGGCAGGAGGCATCAAAATAATTGTCTGTGTGTTTTTTGCTGCCTACTTTTTTTTTCTTTTTTTTATATGGAGTCTAAAAACCCAAGGATCGGTAGCAAGAATGTACAATTTGGCTGCTGGTCATTCTATAGGACCACATCGCATGTCCACATTCTCAATTCCCTCAGGGTCAAAAATTCTTCCATTATTAATATTCATCCGTCTTGAATTGTCAACGATAGGAGGTTTACACAATGTAATTTGCAGGACTACACACAGATTTGACAAGCCTAGATGCCACATGTCAGATATCTACTTAATAACACATCAGGTTTCAGATGATGAGAATGCCCTTGAATAATTCTTCAGGTATACTTTTAACCAAAGATGACAATCCCAATTGAAAGCCATTCTAACTATTTCAATATTGTAAAAATTAATGTAAAACCTAAAACATTTCTCAGCGTATTTCTCACCTTTTTATTTTTTAAAATAATACTTCCTGTCCAACATATTCTGTCCAACTGCATCACAGTATGGTATGGCAACTGCTCTGTCTCCGACCGGAAGGCATTGCAGAGGGTGGTGAAAATTGCCCAACGCATCACCGGTTCCACGCTCCCCTCCATTGAGTCTGTCCAAAGCAAGCGCTGTCTGCGGAGGGCGCTCAGCATCGCCAAGGACTGCTCTCACCCCAACCATGGACTGTTTACCCTCCTACCATCCGGGAGGCACTACAGGTCTCTCCGTTGCCGAACCAGCAGGTCGAGGAACAGCTTCTTTCCGGCGGCTGTCACTCTACTCAACAACGTACCTCGGTGACTGCCAATCACCACCCCCCCCGGACACTTATTATTATTTATTCAAATCGTTTGCTATGTCGCTCTTCAAGGGAGATGCTAAATGCATTTCGTTGTCTCTGTACTGTACACTGACAATGACAATTAAATTGAATCTGAATCTGAATCTGAATATTCAACATTTTTTCTTTTTCTTTTTCGAGAGATTCTTTTCCAACCACACAGAAGCGCCGACGTCAATGAAACAAATTACAAGATTTGCTGACTTCTAACTTTGCCTCTGCTCCCATAAATTTTGGGAAGTCTACTGGGATCCAAAACTGACGCTGGCCCCTGGAGAACGAAGGAGATTCTGGTTATTTGTTCAAGTGGTACAAGATTGAGACGTTGGCCAATAGGTCAGTGACGTCCCACTTATAAGTGCACTCTAAAAATACCTCATTAAAAATGGTAATAATAATAAAAATATAGTAAAATTGCTAAAAGCTGTGTCTAAATATTAGCCATCACTCCGAGTCAAAGGGAAATGGCTGTTGATTGCTGACAACAGCTGTACTCAACTCCGAAGAAAGATAGCAGTCATAAAATTTCAGTGATATTCTAATGTCTCCTCCTAAAATAAAATCTACAGCTTCCTATGCTATTAGCTAAAAACCCTCCAGGACTATTAGCTCCATCAGCATGATAAAGTAAGCATTAGATTAATAACCAGAGATGTTGAGATGAATAGCATACTGCATATACATGCATGATTATAATAGCTGTGATATTTAATGCAAACCAAATCATCTTCATTCTTATAAATCTGTAAGCAGAATCAAGGTTGTGAATATAATGAACATGGAGCTCCAAACAAGCTAGATCATGCAATTTTGTTTGTGAATATTAATCACAACCATTTAAAAAGTAGGCTCAATAAAAATAATTAAAAAAACACAAATCATTTTAAACTTTTAGATACTAAATTGGATACTAAATTTGTCCAATTAAGTTTTAAACTATCATTTCATATCTCTTCATTGCTGACAAACCATCTTGCCAATTAGAATGTATTATAAGATTGGATCAGGGACAAAATTGTTTTCAGGGATGAAGGACAAAGACCTGATCACCTATTTTAATTTCTGTGGGTGGGACTAAGTGTTTTCAGCCAAACCTTCATTGTCAGCACAAAAACATCTTGCTTTGAAAAATGATCTTTGCAAAATGTTTCTCAGAATCTGGAGTGACTGAGCTCTGGTTGGGAATACATGTGCACACAGAGAGCTTATAGGCAATGAAGGGATTTCTGAGCACCAGTGCCCCATCACACCACTCACAATATGGTTTATTGATGCTTTGTATAATCCTGTCTACAATGCATCTGTGTATATCGAATGTTTAGTACAGTAAAGGCCACTCAGCCCAACGGCACTATGCTGGTTTGTGTTCCATATCGCTCCCCTCCATCATCTGCATCGGCATCGGCGGAGCTGTGGGTCTGAGGACGGCGGTGCAGCGCTGGAGCACCATTGCGGGACGGGCGGTGCCTTGCCTGGGTCGCTGAGCTGGAATTGCGGTGAGCTGGGTCCGTTGCGGAGCTGCGGGTCTGTGGAGCGGCTGCGGGCGGCGGCGCTGAACTTTCCATCGGGAGCCTGGAATCTCTCGACGAGATTGCCAGTTGAGCTCCATTCGGCGCGGCCTTGTCGGCTCCGGAAGCCACGGTCTCGAGTAAGGAGGCGGCCGTTTCCAGGGTTCCCAGGCCGCTGAGAGGACTCTCCTGACGCCGGAACAACATCACCCGGCAAGAACGGCCTGGAACATCGGGCCTCCGCAGAGGCAACTGTGGACGCCTCAATTGGCACGACTATGGGGGAACTGGGGTCGGGGACTGGACTTTGTGCCTTCCCTCATAATGGGAACCATTGTGGGGGAATGTTTTCATGTTAAAGTTCTTTAGTATTGTCATGTTTGTATTTTTTTTTTTTTTTTTTAATGTGCTGCATTGGCATAATAAATTCCACCAGCCTGGCTGTGTGGTCATTAAAATAATCAATCAATCAATCAATCAATCAATCAATCAATCAATCAATCAATCCTATCCCTCTCCAAGTAATCTTTCGAACCATCTAACCTTCCATTCCATTCTCTCACTTTGCCATGTATATCTAGTTACCTTTTGAATGTATATATGCTATTCATCTCAACTGCACCTTGTTTTGGAGACATGCACATTTCGAAAGGTAAAATTTCTTGCATGCCCCTGAAGTATTGCAGTAACCATCGCAATTATGGTTCCTTTCTTTGACTGCTGATTTCACTGAAACGCATACGTTAACTTCACGTCCAATTTCCTTTCCACACACTGCTCTGCCACTGTTTAACAAGCTTGTGAAACCCAACTTTCATTGCGGCAAACTGCATTCACTTGCTGGTTTCAGTCCTTGCACTGAGCTGATTTTATTTATATTCACTGACGCTCCCAGACTTACATGGACTCTTGCGTTAGTTGGATTTTACGCTAGTTGGAAACGGAAATGCAAACTGCACACGCGTAAATTTACTGTTCAACGCAGGAGACCATGTGGGAGCTTTGAGGCAGAGAACATGTTGGGCTTATATTCACTGGAATTTAGAAGGAGGAGAGGGGTTCTTATAGAAACATCTCCTGCAACATTCTTAAGGGATTGGACAGGCTAGATGCAGGAAAAATGTTCCCAATGTTGGGGGTGTCCAGGACCAGGGGTCACAGTGTAAGAATAAGGGGTAGGCTATTTAGGACTGAGATGAGGAAAATATTTTTCACCCAGAGAGTTGTGAATCTGTGGAAGAGGGCAGTGGAGGCCAATTCACTGGATGTTTTCGAGAGAGAGTTAGATCTAGCTCTTCGGAATCAAGGGATATGGAGAGAAAGCAAGAATGGGGTACTGATTTTTGCATGATCACATTGAATTGTGGAGCAGGCTCGAAGGGCCAAATGGTCTACTCCTTCACCTATTTTCAATGTTTCTAGGTTATCTGAATGGTGGCCGATTAGGAAAAGGGGAGATGCAACGAGACCTGGGTGTCATGGTACACCAGTCATTGAAAGTAGGCATGCAGGTGCAGCAGGCAGTGAAGAAGGCGAATGGTATGTTAGCATTCATAGCAAAAGGATTTGAGTATAGGAGCAGGGAGGTTCTACTGCAGTTGTACAGGGTCTTGGTGAGACCACACCTGGAGTATTGCGTACAGTTTTGGTCTCCTAATCTGGGGAAAGACATTCTTGCCATAGAGGGAGTACAGAGAAGGTTCACCAGACTGATTCCTGGGATGTCAGGACTTTCATATGAAGAAAGACTGGATAGACTCGGCTTGTACTTGCTAGAATTTAGAAGATTGAGGGGAGATCTTATAGGAAATTCTTAAGGGGTTGGACAGGCGAGATGCAGGACGATTGTTCCCGATGTTGGGGAAGTCCAGAACAAGGGGTCACAGTTTACGGATAAGGGGGAAGTCTTTTAGGACCGAGATGAGAAAAACATTTTTCACACAGAGAGTGGTGAATCTGTGGAATTCTCTGCCACAGAAGGTAGTTGAGGCCAGTTCATTGGCTATATTTAAGAGAGAGTTAGATGTGGCCCTTGTGGCTAAGGGGATCAGGGGGTATGGAGAGAAGGCAGGTACGGGATACTGAGTTGGATGATCAGGCATGATCATATTGAATGGCGGTGCAGGCTCGAAGGGCCGAATGGCCTACTCCCGCACCTATTTTCTATGTTTCTATGTAGGGGTCAGTGGCCTTAAAGAATTGCACACGTAAGTATAAGTCGCCTATTATGCAAGTCGGAGTGCCTGTACTTTCTGTATTTCCTTGTTCCTATTGTCCACTACACTCCTATGCCCAACCCTTCACTATTCTGTATTTTGTCCTTCATTAGTTAACAAACTTAAATCTTCCCTCAATGAGTTTAAAGCTGCATTGTGATTTTGCAGGATTCTCAAAGGATTCATTGTGGCACCAGTCATTTCAAACAGATTCCAATGGCATTTCCAACCAGCATGTCCATTGGGGACTAAACCTCCGAACCACCTTCCTATTCCCCTTGACTTACTGTGAAGATAATATCAATGTTTTTATGGTAACTTGGATCACAAATGCCAGCACCTTTGCATTTATTTAAATCCCATTGCGATCTGATTGGACCTTCCAGAACATTCACCATCAATATCCCAGCAGTCCTTTGTTGTTCTTATGGATGAATCACACTTAATCTTCCTTCGAAGATATGCACAAAAAGCTCATCTTTTTGACCCGTAACTCAGCGGGTCAAACGGCATCTCTGGAGAAAAGGAATAGGCGACATTTTGGGCGGAGACCCTTCTTCAGACAGAGTCAGGGGAAAGGGGAACGAGGTTCTACTGCAGTTGTACAGGGTCTTGGTGAGACCACACCTGGAGTATTGCGTGCAGTTTTGGTCTCCAAATCTGAGGAAGGACATTATTACCATAGAGGGAGTACAGAGACGGTTCACCAGACAGATTCCTGGGATGTCAGGACTTTCATATGAAGAAAGACTGGATAGACTCGGCTTGTACTCGCTAGAATTTAGGAGATTGAGGGGGGATCTTATAGAAACTTACAAAATTCTTAAGGGGTTGGACAGGCTAGATGCACGAAGATTGTTCCCGATGTTGGTGAAGTCCAGGACAAGGGGTCACAGCTTAAGGATAAGGGGGAAATCCTTTAAAACCGAGATGAGAAGAACTTTTTTCACACAGAGAGTGGTGAATCTCTGGAACTCTCTGCCACAGAGGGTAGTTGAGGCCAGTTCATTGGCTATATTTAAGAGGGAGTTAGATGTGGCCCTTGTGGCTAAGGGGATCAGAGGGTATGGAGAGAAGGCAGGTACGGGATACTGAGTTGGATGATCAGCCATGATCATATTGAATGGTGGTGCAGGCTCGAGGGGCCGAATGGCCTACTCCTGCACCTAATTTCCATGTTTCTATGAGAGATATAGATGGTGATATAGAGAGATTTGGAACAAACGAATGTATGATAGGCAAAGGCGGAACAATGATGATGGAAACAAGCCATTGTTAGCTGTGGGCTCGGTGAAAATTGAGTCACAGACAATGAAACTCACGGCGTTACTTCATTATCACGATGATTGATTAATCGTTAACTATAATTCTTCACTTTTCATTATCTACTCAGTTATATTTCTTTTAAGATATTCTCACTTTGATGCAAACTGTGCTTGGCGGTTTATTCACCAATGAATAGTATATAATGAGTAAAACATCACTGCACTGTTTGTCTAATTGGACACCAATGATTGGCAGCCCCGCCAACAGTCTGTTTGGTTTTCGTCTTTTTGTTTATTTTTAGAGTGTGTAAAAAGGGGGAGGTGGAAACTTTATTTTCAGTTTCCCACCTTGCTGAGATGCGATTAATTTTCGGATTGCCTTCTACGGTTGCTCTGCGGCCTACCATCGATGGAGCTGGAGGGATGTCAGCTCCCCCGCGTTGGGAGATCGAACCTCGCGTCAGGGCTGGTCGAACCTTCCGCGACGTTGGAGCTCCCGACATCCACGGCCTCTCCCGAGACTGCGAGCTCCCGATGTAAAGACTGCAGGCCGTGGGAGGAGCGATCCCAGGCAAGAGATCGACTCCGATATAAGTCCACGCCCCTCGGACTGACATTGGGCCTCACCGCGGGCTACGGGAGTCAAGATCATCAAGTCAACGGAGGGCTCGAGGCCCCAACCCCGGGAGAGGAAAGGGAAGAGATTGAACTTATTTTTCACCTTCCATCACAGTGAGGAATGTGGAGGAGTGACTGTGGTGGATGTTTATGTTAAAAAGTGTTTTGTGTGGCCCGTTGCTTTTTATTTGTATGACTGACTTGGCAAAATGAAATTCCTCATATGTTGCAAAATATACTTGGCTAATAAAGTATTATTGTGATTGTGAATACATCTGCTAAAATGTGGATATTTGTATCATATCAAACAGGTTAAAACTTTCTTGCTGCAGCAGAAGGATTACATCTGGTTTCCTGTTGCGGAAGTTGCCATTCTAGACCACGTCCAATTTCTGCAGTGCGTTTGGAAACTGTTGACATATATCCCAAATTTCTCAAATTAAATGTTTCAGAATTGTAGAAAATAAACTGGTTACAGGATGTGCTTGGACTTTTTTTTTTGATATCTCAAACAGAGTTCACCAGAGTACACAATGGCAAAACCTGTAAACTTCTGCTTTTTATTGCAGATAGGTTGTACTTTGAGTAAATGGTTAGAAATTTTATCCCCGACAAGTACTGAAGTAATTGCTTCTTGAAAAGCAACAGAACCTGAAATATTTGTAGCAAAGTATTAATAAATTGAAGTAACTCAATGGTTGATTCAAAGTCTTAGAGAGGCTACTGGATTAGTATTTCATAAGCCTAACAGAATTGTTGAAATTGCCATGTATTGAAAAGTATAATGGGCACGACAGTAATCATATAATATTGCAATCATTGCATCTATAGTATTATATTAAAAAATATATATATTGCTGATTAAAACATTCTAAAGACACCTGGTAGCAATTTAAAAAATATTTGGCTCAGCTGGAGAAAAATCAACTAGATGACAAATCCAGGTGTTGCAGTCCTAATATATTATACCTCAGAGACGTTAGTGTTTCATTTATTGAACTCAGCTCTCAACCTCACAAGTAGGCATTAAGCAGAGACTACCTGCTCCCTTTGGTGTCAGAGTCAGACAGCATGGAAACATGCCCCTTTACCCAGCTCATCCATGCAGACCAAGACCCGTCATCTACACTAGTCCCATTTGGTAGAATGAAAATTACAGGATGAATCAACTCCGTAATGGAATACTTAGGAAGATTGGCAAGGCCAGCAGCATAATCAAGGACGAGTTGCATAATGCCTTATAGGGAAAACAAAGGAAAAGCTAACCAACTCTGTATTGCCTTATTGGAATTAGGAAGATTGAAGCTTAACCTAGAATGAATAGAGTCTTTCTGAAAACTCTACAACTGAATAAATCAGACAATAATGTGAATTCAGGGAGTTTTTCTTACAATTAGTTTAGTTTAGAGGTACAGCGCAGAAACAGGCCCTTCGGCCCACCAAATCCATACCGACCAGCGATCCCCGCACATTAACACTATCCTACACTCGGGACAGTTATACATTT
This sequence comes from Leucoraja erinaceus, assembly GCF_028641065.1. NCBI lineage: Eukaryota > Metazoa > Chordata > Chondrichthyes > Rajiformes > Rajidae > Leucoraja > Leucoraja erinaceus. The sequence continues at coordinate 51,470,488 of NC_073390.1, forward strand.
ATACCAAGCCAATTAACCTAAAAACCTGTACGTCTTTGGAGTGTGAAACAGTCTCTCTGAAGTTGGACAGACATGTCTCATGTGAGCAAACAACTGGAGGGTAAATGCAACGAGAGAATGGAAAAGACACAAAGTGCTGGAGTTACTTAGCAAGTCAGGCAGCATCTCTGGAGAACATGGAGAAGTGATGTTTCAGGTTGGGACCCTTCCTCAGTCTTTTTGCCTTCCATCACAGTGAGGAATGATGATTCCACTGTGGTGGATGTTTATGTTACATTTTATTTTCTGTGCTGTGTGTATGTTTGCTTTTTTACTTAGTATGGCTATATGGTAACTCAAATTTCACTGTACCTTAATTGGTACATGTGACAATTAAATTGAATCTAGCGGTAACAGGATCAGTCCGAGTCAGCATGGAATTACGAGGTGGGAGATTGCAACCTTCACGTGGTCCGCCTGTTTCGACGAATGCAATCAACCTGGCGTGCACAATCAAGTAAGATCAAACAGAACAAGTTGTCCTACAACTTTAGGCTGTGCACGCCATATGCAAGAAGAAGAAGAGCATGGATTTATGAAGGGGAAATCATGCTTGACTAATCTTCTGTTTTTTGAGGATGTGACTAGGAAAATGGACAAGGGCGAGCCAATGGATGTAGTGTACCTGGACTTTCAGAAAGCATTTGATAAGGTCCCACATAGGAGACTAGTGGGCTAAATTAGAGCACATGGTTTAGGGGTAGGGTACTGACATGGATAGAGAATTGGTTGGCAGACAGGAATCAAACAGTAGGGATTAACGGGTCCCTTTCATAATGCCAGGCAGTGACTAGTGGAGTACCGCAAGGCTCGGTGCTGGGACCCCAGCTATTTACAATATACATTAATGATTTAGATGAAGGGATTAAAAGTAACATTGGTAAATTTGCAGATGACACACAGCTGGGTGGCAGTGTGATCTGTGAGGAGGATGTTATGAGGATGCAGGGTGACTTGGACAGGTTTGGTGAGTGGGCAGATGCATGGCAGATGCAGTTTAATGTGGATAAATATGAGGTTTTTCATTTTGGTGGCAAAAACAGGAAGGCAGATTATTATCTGAATGGCGTCAAGTAGGAAAAAGGGGAAGTACAACTTGATCTGGGGTTGCATCAGTCACTGAAAGTAAGCGTGCAGGTACAGCAGGCAGTGAGGAAAGCGAATGGCATGTTGGCTTTCATAACAAAAGCAGTTGAGTATAGGAAGTGACGAGTTGACCAGGAAGTTGCAGAGGGTACGGTCTCTGCGGAAAGCAGAAAGGGGTGGAGATTGGAAGGTGTGGCCAGTAGTGGGATCCCATTGGAGGCGGCTAAAGTGTTTGAGGATTATATGCTGTATGCAACGGCTGTTGGAGTGGAAGGTGAGGACAAGGGGGACTCTGTCCTTGTTGCGAATGGGGGAGGGGGATACTTCAGGACACAGAGGAGACCCTAGTGAGGGTCTCATTTATAATGGAAGAGGGGAACCCCCGTTTTGATAAATACTACTTGGAATCAAAGCAACACTGAGCAAACGGTTACATATTAGATGCAGAAAATTTTCATTGTACTCTTGGGTACAATCCGACAATAAAGATTGGTTGAAGGGATGGTTTAATCCTGGAAAACCTATACCTTGGAAACCACCTTTGACATCGGTAAACATCAGTGATGAATTCACCACCACTCTTGGATATACAAGGAACTGCAGATGCTGATTCATTAAAAGGAAGCCACAAAGTGCTGCAGGAACTCAGTGGGTAAGACAACATCTCAGAAGAACATGGATAGGTGAAGTTTTGGGTCGGGACTTCTCCAGACTGATCTTATCTTGTACTGGTGTAAGGTTAATGAACGACTAGTTACAAGTGGATTTAAATGAATTCAAACTTTTGATTACATAGAGGCATCCAATGTGAAATGAATGTCATTCCAAAGCCTTCAATTACACAATATTCAATGCAAATGTCTTACAATAGCTTCTTGAAGACTATTTCAGGAGAAATAAGTAACTTAATTCTTGAGATAATCTTGTTAATTTAAATCTATTTTTCTTCTTTGCTCTGTCATTTAGACAATAGGTGCAGGAGTAGGCCATTTAGCCCTTCGAGCCTGCACCACCAAATGAATGTGATCATGGCTGATCATCCCCATATAACCATATAATAACCATATAACAATTACAGCACGGAAACAGGCCATCTCGACCCTTCTAGTCCGTGCCGAACACATAATCTCCCCTAGTCCCATACACCTGCGCTCAGACCATAACCCTCCATTCCCTTCCCGTCCATATAACTATCCAATTTATTTTTAAATAATAAAAACGAACCTGCCTCCACCACCTTCACTGGAAGCTCATTCCACACAGCTACCACTCTCTGAGTAAAGAAGTTCCCCCTCATGTTACCCCTAAATTTCAGTCCCTTAATTCTCAAGTCATGTCCCCTTGTTTGAATCTTCCCTACTCTCAGTGGGAAAAGCTTTTCCACGTCAACTCTGTCTACCCCTCTCATCATTTCAAAAACCTCTATCAAGTCCCCCCTTAACCTTCTGCGCTCCAAAGAATAAAGCCCTAACTTGTTCAACCTTTCTCTGTAACTTAGTTGTTGAAACCCAGGCAACATTCTAGTAAATCTCCTCTGTACTCTCTCTATTTTGTTGACAATCAGTACCCCGTTCCTGCCTTCTCCCCATATCCCCTGACTCCGCTATTTTTAAGAGCCCTATCTAGCTCTCTCTTGAAAGCATCCAGAGAGCCTGCCTCCACCGACAGAGAATTGAGGCAGAGAATTCCACACACTCATCACTCTCATTTGATGAATATTGACAATGATAAATATTAGTAATTTTCTTTAACACTATTTCAACACGGACGTTCTCCCAAAAAATATGTTCTCATTAATTCTGTTTATGAACCCATGCGGAGAATTTTAAAAAAAAAACATATACATTATAAGTTGTAGCTAAAATCCCATTCTTGGAGCGTCAAACCAAAACTATGTACATTAACCATTTATATAGTTACTTTGAAAGGCTTTACATTGCTCAGCACTTTTGGAGTGACAGGCTAATACCACATTAATCAGCGGTAATCCTGGTCTATCAGAGATTTAAAGTTGAACAAAAAAACCTTTATACAGCATGGTTCATAATCAAGGGCACATTGGAGCAACTCTGAAAAGAAGAAAATGCTCAGAATTGTCCGCACTCCCTCCCTCTCCCTCTTTGCCCCTCTCCCATCGGGCAAAAGGTACAGAACGCACACCTCCAGATTCAGTGTCTGTTTCTTCCCAGCTGTTATCGGGGAACTGAACCATCCTACCACAACTAGAGAGCAGTATCTACCTCCTTGGGGACCCTCAGATTATCTTTGATCTGACTTTACTGGAATATATCTTGTATTACTCCACTCCAAAGACGTACAGGTTTGTTGGTTAATAGGCTTGGTATAAATGTAAATTGTCCCTGGTGTGTGTGGGGCTGTGTTAATGTGCGGGGATCGCTGGTCGATGTGGACTCCATGTTTCCATGTTGTATCTCGAAACTAAACTAAAGTAAACGTTATTTGCATTGTCCCCTTTATCCTATACCTGTTCAGAGTGGATGGCTCGCTTGGAATCCTGTATTGTCTTTCTGCTCACTGGTTAGCATGCAACAAAACATTTTTCATTGTACCTCAATAGATGTGACAATAAACTAAACTCGAACTAAATTCACTCTGCAATAAAGAGAAAGGCAGAAGTACGATTGTTCATGGAAAATTTCCCAAACATTAGTGCAATAAATGAGCATATATTTATTTGTGGGGTCTCTGTTGTGTATTATTAGTTACAAAGAAGTCACAGGAAGAATAGGCCATCATTCACTTGGCTGTGCATGTTCTGCCATTTACCAGCCCTGTCTCCGACAATAAAGATTGGTAAAAGGAATCAGGGATGGTCTAATCCTGGAAAACTTTTACCTTAGAAACCATTCCTTGACATCGGTAGTCATCAATGATGAATTCACCACCACTTTCAATACAGGCTTTACTCAATTGTGAAAAGAGGATCTTAAAAATAAGAATCTCAGACTTGGCAGCTCACTGCTCTCCTGAAGTGGGCCACTAATTCCTAAGAGTCAGTCGGGATGGTGAGTCTATTTTACCCAAAGGAGACTTTATGCACACCCAGGACTTCTTGTGTTTCTGCTTGGTAAACACTTGCTGTGACAAAGCTTGGATGTTTCCAAAGTCTGCTCCAGGAAAGATACATCCCCATTGCTTGGTGATAATGCTGCAGATACTCGCCGAAGCTTCAAATATGTTTCACATGGATATGCTGGGGAATGGAGAAATATGGATCATGTGCAGGCAGATAAGAGAGGCAGCACAGTGGTAGAGTTGCTGCCGTGAGGCACCAGCGACCCAGGTTCGATCCTGACTACGGGTGCTGTCCGTATGGAGTTTGTACATTCTCCCCACAACCGCATGGGTTCTGGTTTCTTTCCACATTCTAAAGATGTACAGGTTTGTAGGTTAATTAAAGCTTCAGTAAAGGTTGTAAATTGTCGAATAGTGCTCGCGTATGGAGCCCGCTAGTCATTGCGGAGTCCGTGGGCAGAAGGCAGTGTATCTCTAAACTAAACAAAAGGTTGGTCTTGGTGTTATGGCAAAGACATTATGGTCGGAAAGGCCCGGCGCTGTGCTGTACTGTTATGTTTTCCATTCTATCAAGCACAGAGGAAAGCAGGGAAAGCACCACTGATTGATGGACCATGAGTCTTGAGCCAAGTCCGAGGACTAAACGGTCAAACAATGTCTTGATTAGTACGGGTGTCAGGGATTATGGGGAGAAGGCAGGAGAATGGGGTTGAGGGAGAAAGATACATCAGCCACGATTGAATGGCAGAGTAGACTTGATGGGCCGAATGGCCTAATTCTTCTCCTATCACATGAATTTATGAACTTATCTCCCCTTGACCTAACCATCCTCTCATTGTGTTCAACATACAAATCATAACAGGAGGAAACTGGAGCAAAAGGTATTGAAGAATCAATTAAAATTATGATTATAAAGAGTGTGCAAGACTTAGCTTGTTATGGAGTTTTGGTTTGAAGTATTATTTTATATAGCAAAAACGTGTTATTATTTTATGTTTAAAGTCTCGCAGAAGCAGTAAAATTCTACCATTAAGTTCAACCCAGTTCTTGAAGTAAGAGTTTCTCTCCTGTGATTATGTTATGTGCATTTCAGCAATTGCCATGTGATCTGAGCGAATAGTTTTCCCCCGTGTTAAAATAAACAGGTCCCCTGTTAAAAAGTAGCAGACCCGAGCTTTGTGTTCAGCCCTGCCATGTGGGAGGCTGTCTGCACAATATCCAAAACCACACTCTGTTCCTTCGGAACTTCAATGCAATTGAACTCTTAGCCTTGGTTTTATTTGACTATTTCCCAGGATAGAATGTTACTGTTCCTAACCTTGCAAAAACCATTTCCTGCTGCTATTGAATATAAACCTTTAACACAGTAAATACTGTAGATATTGCTCACTGTGCAAATGTTATCCCATCAATTCTGCTTTCATTCAAGATGACTTTTGGACGTATTGAGCAAATATAGCGGTGCAGGCTCGAAGGGCCGAATGGCCTACTCCTGCACCTAATTTCTATGTTAATTTCTATTACTCAACTACTGGTATAATAATAATAATAATAATAATACTAATAATACTGTACGGTGGAACAGTGGTGCAGCTAGCTGGTCAAGTTGTGCCTCACCATACTAGAGAACCGGGTTCAATCCTGACTTCAAGTGCTGCCTGTGTGGAGTTTGCCCATTCTCCCTGTGACCACGTGGGTTTTCTCTGAGCGTTTCGTTTTTAGTTTAGTTTAGAGATACAGCGCGGAAAAAGACCCTTCAACCCACCGTCCAAGCCGACCAGCGATCCCCACACGTTAAAACTACCCTACACAAACTAGGGAACAATTTTACATTTACACCAAGCCAACTAGCCTACATATCTGTACGTCTTTGGAGTGTGGGAGGAACCCGGAGATCTCGGAGAAAACCCATGAGGTCGCGGGGAGAACGTACAAACTCCATACAGACAATGCCCGTAGTCGGCATCGAACCCAGGTCTCCGGCGCAGCAAGCGCTGTAAGGCAGCAACACTATCTCTGCGCCACCGTGCAGCTCCATTCCTCCTGAATCCTGATCGGATTCTGATCGTGCTCCAGATTCATCCCAAATTCCAAAGACGTACAGGTTTGTAGATTAAATCGGCCTCGATAAATTGTCCCGAGTGTGCAGGGGTTTAATGTAAAACATAGTACAACATAGAACTAGTGTGAAAAAGTGATCAATAGTCGGTGTGGACTTAAGGAACCAGAGGGCCCGTATCTATCAGTCAGTCAAAAATATACATTCTTCTCATTAAAAGTGATTTGCATTTCATCTTGCACGTGAATCTCTGGAATTCTCTGCCGCAGAAGGTAGTTGAGGCCAGTTCATTGGCTATATTTAAGAGGGAGTTAGATGTGGCCCTTGTGGCTAAAGGGATCGGGGGTATGGAGAGAAGGCAGGTACAGGATACTGAGTTGGATGATCAGCCATGATCATATTGAATGGCGGTGCAGGCTCGAAGGGCCGAATGGCCTACTCCTGCACCTATTTTCTATGTTTCTATAAGGGAAATCAAATTCCAGTACCTCACTATACCAACTGGTTTTTGAGAATTTTTGGTTGAGCACTTCAAAAATATTTGGCCTTCAAACTATTAAGCACGTTTTATTTTAAATTGGCCCGATGGCCGACATTTTGATGAAATAAGCATCACACCTTTACAACAATCCCTGAACCAGTAAGTAGGTAACCAATGCATTTATAACATTAATCACTCGGAGGAACCCTGATGATTACTATGTGGAGTTTGCATGTTCTCCCTCTGACTCCAGTGCTCACATCCCAAAGACGTGCCATTTTGTAGATTAATTAGCCTCTGTAAATTGCCCCATGTTTATGTGAAAGTGGGATAACATAGAACTAGTTTGAACAGGTGATCAATGGTCGGTGTGGACTCTGTGGGTCGAAAGGCCTGTGCCCTTCATCTTTCAGTCCACCAGTCAATAGCAACCAGGGTCCACAGATGCAACTACTGTTGAATTCGTCTCTCTTCATGAAGAAAGCCACAATTACGTATTTTCCATGATTCCACAGCAAGTCTTCCTCTTCCCAAATGCGGAGAGCAAGGAGGGACGGTTTATCCAAAGTTTCTCTTTGCCAAATTATAGAACTTCAATAAAAGAGGCCTTGCTGTTTTCCAACTGGTAATTTTACTTTTCATCCTCGATTCAGTCTGTAGCGATCGAGCAACTTGAATAGATAGCCTACTCTGGGATACAGTTGAGGACACTTGTGTCAATAACAAAGTCATGGTAGACAAGTTCTTTGAAGTTCTCCTTCAAGCAGCTTCTGTCCACCTTTGCCCTTCATAAGTTCTCGTGCATTCTTGGACCTCACTTTCATCGGTCTTCATGCACTTGGTCCATAAATGATCTTCACTCCACTGGAGAATCCAAGCAAATCTTGGTTATCCATGAGGCACAAGAGACCGCAGATGCTGGGAACTAAAGTGAGAAAATGCATTGCTGGAGGAACTCAGTGGATCCGCCAGCATCTGTCGCGACAAAGATGATCGACATTTCCGATCGAGATTAAATGGTTATCAGTGAGTTGATGGATCCTCTGCACCATTTCCATCCACTAGCTGCTCTTCAGTGCAAAAAGAATTAACTCTAAGTAGCAAATGCTGAATAGATCCTTTACAAGAACAGGTAGAAACATAGAAACATAGAAAATAGGTGCAGGAGGAGGCCATTCGGCCCTTCGAGCCAACACCACCATTCATTGTGATCATGGCTGATCGTCCCCTATCAATAACCCGTGCCTGCCTTCTCCCCATATCCCTTGACTCCACTAGCCCCTAGAGCTCTAACTCCCTCTTAAATCCATCCAGTGACTTGGCCTCCACTGCTCATTACCACTGATGAACATTTGACCCTCTGCATATTTAACACATACGGGAATCAGAGGACATTGGTTTAAGGTGAGGGGGCGGGAAGATTTAATCGGAACCCAAGGGGTAGGTTTTTTCACACAAAGGGTGGTGGGTGTATGGAACAAGCTATTGGAGGAGGTATGGCCCTATGACCCCATACAATCAGCTGAACCATTGTGCTCCAATGGTGGCATCAAATCAGCATGGTCCTGCAATTGCATTTTTGATCTATTTCCACTTGTATATGTGCAAGTTTCCTCGGCCATTAACAGAGCTCACAATTGTATTTGGTTGATTGCAGCAGTCGAGCAGAAGAAAGCTACTGTATATATTGTCTGCCCTCATGATTAACTCATTTGGAATCAGAGGACTGGCAAAGATCTGGATGAGCTGTGCCTTAAGGGCCTGTCCCACTGTACGAGGTAATTCAAGAGTTCTCCCGAGTTCTCCCTTGATTCGAGCTCGTGTAATGTACGTAGCGGGTACGTAGCGACTCATATGTGTAAAAAGTAACCATTTTTTTCATCACGAGTATTATTTTTACTCGTGGACATTTTTCACAGTGTTGAAAAAAACGTCACGAGTTTACTGGATTTCCCGAGTACCCACCGTTACTCGTACGAACCGCTACGTGACATCCACGAGCTCCGACGTCCCAGCTACGTACATTACACAAGCTCGAAGCAGGGGAGAACTCGGGAGAACTCTTGAATTACCTCGTACAGTGGGACAGGCCCTTAATCCGTGTGACTGTTATCTTAAAAGCAAGAGTTGGTGTTTGCCTCTTCACTGTCGGGGAGGTCTGAATTCTGTTACAATCTTTGTTGATGTATTAATACTGCATGTTTATTAAAACAATTTAGCCTTGTGTCAAGGTGAATACCTCAGGACAGAATTGCTTCAATCTCTGTTGCATTGAGCTAGTGCTTCACACTCCAAGAGGATAAATGACACAGACTGAATTCATGCCATTATTGCTCACTAAAACTGGTCAGTGATAGACCACATTTGCAGCTTGCTTATTTGTCTTTCTTCACCCATTTGTCTTCCTTGTTCTTCTCAAAGACATTAATTTCTATTGTTCGACAGTTTCATGAATACTGACTATTCTGCAGGAGTGTAATGTGTCAGCCTTGATCAGCCTTGACTTCTGCACAAACCTGTCTTTCTGACAAACCATCACGTTGAAAGCACTTACGATACGATACGACTTTATTTATCCCAGGAGGGAAATTGATCTGCCAACAATCATAAAACACAAGGTACATGAAATTTAAGTGACGAGTGGAGAGGATTGGGGATGTGCAAAGATTGGGGAGGTGGGGGAGGTAGGGGAGGAAAGGCGTTCTACCCCACGACAATATGGGAGGAAATTGTACAGTTTGTTAACCACAGGGAAGAAGGATCTCCTGTGGCGTTCTGTGCTGCATCTTGGTGGAACCAGTCTGTTGCTGAAGGTACTCCTCAGGGTGACCAATGTGCCATGGAGGGAGTGAGTGCTTTTGCTCAATATGCTCCACAGTTTGAGCAGTATCTTGGATAAGCATCTTGAACAAAACACCTAAGGTGTTTTATCTGGCACTGCGTCAAATATTGTCAAATGATGTTGCCAAGAACTACTTTATTGCATTGCTTGTAAATTGTTTTTGCAAATCTATTTTTGTGAGAAGAGCCAAAAGTGTTTAATTGTTATGTTTGCCAGCAATGGAACAATGACATTTTTACTTGCTGCAGCTTTATGGGTCCATTAATTCACAAGTATATAGTAATCATTAATACAATACATTAATAATCAATAATACTCAGTAACCAGAGTGCAATAGTGGAAAACCAAAGTATGTAGTACCACTGAACCAAAGTTTACATTAGGTCATAGTTGCTGAGTAGACAATAGACAATAGGTGCAGGAGGAGGCCGTTCGGGCCTTCGAGCCAATACCGCCATTCAACATGATCATCCCCAATCAGTACCCCATTCCTGCCTTCTCCCCATATCCCCTGACTCCGCTATTTTTAAGAGCCCTATCTAGCACTCTCTTCAAAGCATCCAGAGAACCTGCCTCCAGCGCCCTCTGAGGCAGAGAATTCCACAGACTCACCACTCTCTGTAAGAAAAAGTGTTTCCTCGTCTCCGTTCTAAATAGCTTATCCCTTATTCTTAAACTGTGGCCCCTGGTTCTGGACTCCCCCAACATTGGGAACATGTGTCCTGCCTCTATCGTGTCCAAACCCTTAATAATCGTATATATGTTTCAATAAGATATCCTCTCATCCTTCTAAACTGCAGAGTATACATACCCAGCCGCTCCATTCTCTCAGCATATGACTGTTCTGCCATCCCATGAATTAACCTTGTAAACCTACGCTGCACTCCCTCAATAGCAAGAATGTCCTTCCTCAAATTAGGGGACCAAAACTGCACACAATACTCCAGGTGTGATCTCACTAGTAACATGATCTCGCTTGGAGCACAGGAGGATGTGGAGTGATCTTATAGAGGTGTATAAAATCATGAGCAGAATAGACCGGATAGATGCACATTGCCCAGTGTAGGTTAATTGAACACCAGAGGACATAGGTTTATGGTGAAAGAGAAAAGATTTAATAGGAATCTTAGGGGTAACATTTTCACACAAAGGGTGGTGGGTGTATGGAACAAGCTGCCAGAGGAGGTAGTTGAGGCTGGGACTATCCCAACATTTAAGAAACAGTTAGACAAGTACATGGATAGGACAGGTTTGGAGGGATATGGACCCAATGTGGGCACATGGGACTAGTGAAGCTGGGACATGTTGGCCGGTGAGGGCAAGTTGGGCCGAAGGGCCTGTTTCCACACTGTATCACTCTATGACATATCTACTTATGGAGGTTGATGGAGATCACCTACTATTTTCTATTAATTTGCAGCCTGACACTGGAGAACGCCGGGATGGGAGATTGCAACCTTCACGTGGTCCACCCTGTTTCAACTAATGCAATCAACTCATGCACAAACAAGATCAAATAGAACAAGTCGACCTACAGCTTTAGGCTGTGCACGCCATACGCAAGAAGAAGAAGACTGGAGAACGCCATGCTAATATGTCAAAACACAAAGTGCTGGAGGAACTCAGCGGGTCAGGCAGCATCTGTGATGGGAATAAGCGAGTTCGGTATTACAATGGCACATGCCCGGGTCATGGGTCAGTCGGGATAAACATTCTCACCAGCTGAGCTACTGTGTGTGTGTGTGTGTGTGTATGGACCTGCGTTTCATACGAATTTTCCAGTTTTACTTCTTCGAGGTAAGAAAATACTGCTTTCAAAACTATTAACCAGGTTTATTCATGGTTCATTTGTACAAAACTACGATGATTTTATTGCTATCTGCTTCAGTGAGTGAGCGAGATCGTGACGATGATTAACAACCATTTTTTAATGTTTTTGTTTTGGAGGTGGAGGTGGTCTTTCAGCCATCCAGCATCAAAATAGCTACAGGCCTTGCCTTCTTTGTAGTCGCAAAGCAGGCGAGACTTCAGTGAAGTAGCTGGCTGGTTAGCCTCATCATGACTGGCAAGATGATTTGACAGCTCGATGATGGATGAGGGAGGCCAGCAGTTTAGTCCTCTCGATTCTCCAAGCCACTCATCTTCCACTTCGCACATGGGATCGGGAGGAATTTTTCCTCCACATATCAAATTCCTTGTATTGATCAGCATGACGATGTTTTTCTTCACCGGCAGTCGGTAGCACGCGCTTCTTCATGTACGATGAAACGTAAGCAAGAGCAGTGAGTTTAGCTTTTCGTCCCGTCTTTTACAACCCCCTATCCGCTAAAAAATGCTTCACAGATTCAACCATCCAACCCAGAAAATCATCGTGTCATATCGTTGTAATTTGGATCCGCTATAACTAATATAATAATAATAATACATTATACTTATGAGCGCCTTTCAAGGACTCTCAAGGACACCATACAAAATTTAGTAAGCAGATTACAAAACATGTAAGTGGAATGAAACAAAACAAAAAAAATAACAAAAAATAAAAAATAAATAGTAAGGACATCAACAATATCCAATTCAGAGAGAGAGCAGCGGCAGCTAATCACGCCAGCGTTCACTCTCCCTTCCGGCAGCCATCTTGGAAACGGAACAATCAAAACACATTTTAACGTTGAACATCCACCATAGTGACTCCTACACACTCCTCACAGTGGTGGAAGGCAAAATAAAGTTCAAGCCCTTCCCCTAGCTCTTCCTCGGTCGTGAGCCTCGAGCCCCCGTTGACGGGACGATCTTGACTCCCGTAGCCGGCGTTCAGGCCCTCCGCGTCGAGGCGCTCCATTCCCGCATCGGGGGGGGATGTCAGCTCCCCCGCGCCGGGCGATTGTATCTCACGTCGGGGCTGGTCGAGCCCCCCGTGGCGTTGGAGCACCCGACTAGGCCTCACCCGAGACTGCGAGCCCTTGATGTTAAAGTCTGCAGTGGTCACGGTGGGAGCGATCCCAGGCAAGCGACCCGCTCTGATGTTAAAACCGCGCCCTGGGGTGGGGCTCACGACAGTCCGAGGAGGCTTCCAGCTCCAGCGATTGTAGGCCGCAGCGCCCGGAGAGAATGTGATCCGAAAATTGATCACATCTCCGGGAAGGTAAGAAAATGAAAAAAGTTTTCCCCACTCCCCTCCCCCCCACATAAAACACACCAAGGGCTGCCATCCCCCCCCCTGTGGCCACACCCCAAATCTGAAGAAGATGAAAGCTCAGACCGGAAATGGACTCACAGTTCACACAGCGCTGCGTTCGTTTTTTAAAAATCCCGAATGACCTTTGACAAATCCCATGATTCTTTGCGCTTATCGAGATACCGAACTCACTTATTGAGAGGCAACAGTTTGAGACAGGACTCGTCTTCAGACTGGTGTGTCACTAGTACGTCACATGTTTTATATCTACAAACTGAAGAGGTCTTCATCAATGGCTGCAGAAATTGATCCTTTCCCGACACCTTTTCCAGCAGTGAGACCTCCTAAGAAGTTGAAAAATGCCACGTTCTTTGTTTGAGACGGGAGTTGCATTTGACACGTATATTGTAACACCCAAAACAACAAGGATTGATTTATTGACAAGCCACAGGCATTTGCCCAGTGCAACGATGGTACCCCTGGATGCTTCAGGCAAAGGGAACATTGCACACATGTTTGCGTCCCAAATTTATTTTAACAGTGTCAAATGAAAGAGTTGCAGCTTAGGTTGAGCGAGATGAAAACTGTCAGACTGAAGACATGGGTGGGATATGAAAGCCGAGGGTGCAGAGGAACTAACAGGCTTGCAGTGCCTGGTATTTTCATCACCAATGCAGTTCATAGTGTCAAGAGGCCAAGGTCATTTCCCTGGTTTTCAGAAAAGCTGCTTTCATTCAAAGCTGGTCCTTGCAGTATTATCTCACCTCCAATGTAAACAGAAGCTGATGGTGGAAGATTGAAAGATACAGCATGGGAACAGGCCCTTTGGCCCACTGAGCCCATGTTGACCATCAATCACCAGTTGACTGGAGTTCTATGTTATCCCACTTTCTCATCCATTCCCTGCACACTAGGGATGTTGGTAATATCATATACACGTTCTCATCCACTTCTACTATAGTAGGGTGACAATTTACAGCAGGGGGGTCGGGGGAGGGGGGGGGGGGGGGGGGGGGGGGGATAGAGGGGGGGGGGGTGGGAGGGGGGGGGTGGGAGACGGTTGCCAGAAGCAATCTAAAATTTGAGAGTTCAATGTTCATACCATTATGTTGTAAGTGACCCCAGTGGAATACAAGGTTGCAAGAACAATACTTGATAGAACTGGTGATGGAGGTTCTATCACTACTGATAGAACTCAGTAATAAGGTCTATCTTACCTGCTATCTGTGGGACCCAATTGATAAGTAGTTTGCCTATCTTTGTTATTTTGGAGAAAATCAAAAGGAATTCATCGCTTTGGGATGTTCGGGCACAATGAAAGCAACTGAACAGCTCTTTGCCATCACAGCCTTTGCTATCAATTACATCATTCCCAACATGTTCATCCAGACCTTTCAGTGTAAGGATGCAGTTTACCAAAGTCATCTTTGACCCTCTAAGGAGACCATCTAAGGAGACTGTCAGCCAAGGACTAGGAAATTGCTATAAGTTCAAAGCAAACTCGGAGAACACGATGACAGCTGAATTAATACATAACAACTGAGCACTTTTAAACATCACCTATCCACTTCACAACTTTAATTTATATGACAGATTAGCCATGTTCCCAATACATTTACATGCGTACCCCAGTTAACAATTATAATGTATATGATCATCTATTTTAAGTGATTTAAAACTAAAGATACTTGAGTAAAGGAAGGATGTGGTGATAAATGTATAGAAATTATGTGAACTTATATTTAATGATTTTAACTGTTTGAAAGATATTTTAATTTGAAAATGAAAACCCCATTTTGGCTTTGGAGTTCATAGAACGGCTCATTTCCTTTACTGCTACTAGCTAATGGTTTCACTTTCAATTATCATCTTTAACAATAAGATCCCTTATTACTTTAAGGTAGACACAAAATGCTGGAGTAACTCAGTGGGACAGGCAGCATCTCTGGAGAGAAGGAATTCCTTAGTACTTTCATTGACATAGTGCCTTTAAAATAATATATATTTTTTTAAATTGAAAGATAAGAACATAGAACAGGTCTTTCGTGATTAGAACATGTGTCGAGGGTGGGGAGAAGGCAGGAAAATAGGAATAGGAGGCAGAGATCATCCATGTTTGAATGGCGGAGTAGACTCGATGGGCCAAATGGCCTAATTCTACGCCTTTAACTTGTGAACAGAAATGTGCCCTTTGGCCCATCACGTCTGCGCCAACCAGGTGCAAATCTAAACCATTTCCCAACACATAGTCTGTATCCCTCTATTCCCCAAGTCAAAATAGCGAAATGCATTTGCTGGTTTATACCAAAGATAGACACAAAGTGCTGGAGTAATTCAACGGGTCAGGCTACCTCAGATACCTGTGGGTCTAAAGAAGGGTCACAACCCAAAACATCACCCATCCTTTGAGTCCGAAGAGGGTCCCGCCCAAAACATCACCTATCCTTTTTCTCCAGAGATGCTGCCTGACTAGCTGAGTTACTCCAGCACTTTGTGTCTATTCCTCCATTCCCTGCCTGGTCACATGTCTATCTAAATGCGTCAAACACTACTCAGATATCTGATGTTACCTTTGCCCCGTAGCACATTCCTAGTACCTACCATTCCCTATATAAATATGCTGTACATAGTATCAATGTCATGTTACTATAAATAATGCCCAAGAAATCAAAATGGGCACCAACGATCTGTGCTGTTAACATCTTAGATCCATGTGCATCTGATCTACAATTATTGCAAACCAAAAAAAATTCATGAATATAATTTTTCATTTCTCAATATCAGCATGTCTTTGAACAGTTACAACTTGGTTACTCCCATGAATGTCATAGAAACATAGAAACATAGAAAATAGGTGCAGGAGTAGGCCATTCGGCCCCTCGAGCCTGCACCGCCATTCAATATGATCATGGCTGATCATCCAACTCAGTATCCTGTACCTGCCTTTTCGCCATACCCCCTGATCCCTTTAGCCACAAGGGCCACATCTAACTCCCTCTTAAATAAAGCCAATGAACTGGCTTCAACTACCTTCTGTGGCAGAGAATTCCACAGATTCACCACTCTCCGTGTAAAAAATGTTTTTCTCATCTTGGTCCTAAAAGATTTCCCTCTTATCCTTAAACTGTGACCCATTGTTCTGGAGTTCCCCAACATCGGGAACAATCTTCCTGCATCTAGCCTGTCCAACCCCTTGAGAATTTTGTAAGTTTCTATAAGATCCCCCCTCAATCTTCTAAATTCTAGCGAGTACAAGCCGAGTCTATCCAGTCTTTCTTCATATGAAAGTCTTGACATCCCAGGAAACAAATTGGCATCATTGCATTATTTAGCACAATACCAAAGGGCAGTTTGTCTCATGATCATTAAGTATCACAATCACTTTATTTAATAAATTAAATCTTGGGGCGGCACGGTGGCACAGCGGTAAAGTTGTTGTCTTGCCGTGCCAGAGACCCAAGTTCAATCCTGATTACGGGTGCCCCTGTGACCGCGTGGATTATCTCTGAATGCTCCGGTTTCCGTCCACACTTCAAAGATGTACAGGTTTGTAGGTTAATTGGCTTCGGTAAAAATTGTAAACTACCCCAATTGTGTAGGATAGTGATAGGAATGCAGGGATCGCTGGTCGGCGCGGACTCGGTGGGCCAAAGGGCCTTTTTCCATGCTGTATCTCTAAAGTCTAAAGTGATAACAGTCTCAAAATGTGAAAACTAATGGACAAGCACTTGATATACTTTCTGTAGAGCAGTCATGCCAAACATTGAGCCATTGGTATTCCCTTAACCATGAAAAACAAATCAAAAGGCATTTTCTTTGGAAAGCATGCAACACACTCAATGAAAAGCTTCATCCCCGGGAGAAAACAATGTGACTTGAGACACACAAACAAATTACAGGTTAAGAGATAGATAAAGCCAGAAGTCTTGAATGGAAACATCTCCGCTCACTGAACCTGATAGCAAATACGCAGGAAGTTATTATAATAAGTTTGAAAGGCCACGGATATGATGCTGTTACAGATGGAAGGTATATTTTTGTCATCTGCTGTGGCTCAGTAGTAATAAGCTTACCTCAAGAGTCAGAAGATTGTGATTTCAAATCTCAGTGAAGAGACTGGAGCATAAAATCTTGGCTGCCAGCCAACTGAGGTATTGAAAAAAAAGATGCACTGCAGGAGATGTCTCTTTTTCATGAGAGGCCTTTAACACTGTGCTACATGGAAACAGCAATCCACCCTCGCACCCTGATCAATATCTAATCGTCAAACAACACCAATAAAAACATTTAGATCTTCTGGATGTGTTGAATGGACAAGAATCGGACTTGCACAAAGTGGTTCTTCTTCTTTCCATGATCATCTTGTTACAAATGTTGGCCTCGCTGTCATCGTCCATCCTGAAAAGGATGCAAGCTTCTGGCGACAATCAGTGGGAGCCATCACTTGTTGCAATAGATGATGGGGAGATGCAGCAAGACCTGGGTGTCATGGTACACCAGTCATTGAAAGTAGGCATGCAGGTGCAGCAGGCAGTGATGAAAGCGAATGGTATGTTAGCTTTCATAGCAAAAGGATTTGAGTATAGGAGCAAGGAGGTTCTGCTGCAGTTGTACAGGGTCTTGGTGAGACCACACCTGGAGTATTGCGTACAGTTTTGGTCTCCAAATCTGAGGAAGGACATTATTGCCATAGAGGGAGTGCAGAGAAGGCTCACCAGACTGATTCCTGGGATGTCAGGACTGTCTTATGAAGAAAGACTGGATAGACTTGGTTTATACTCTCTAGAATTTAGGAGATTGAGAGGGGATCTTATAGAAACTTACAAAATTCTTAACGGGTTGGACAGGCTAGGTGCAGGAAGATTGCTCCCGATGTTGGGGAAGTCCAGGACAAGCGGTCACAGCTTAAGGATAAGGGGGAAATCCTTTAAAACCGAGATGAGAAGAACTTTTTTCACACAGAGAGTGGTGAATCTCTGGAATTCTCTGCCACAGAGGGTAGTCGAAGCCAGTTCAATGGCTATATTTAAGAGGGAGTTAGATGTGGCCCTTGTGGCTAAGGGGATCTGAGGGTATGGAGAGAAGGCAGGTACGGGATACTGAGTTGGATGATCAGCCATGATCATATTGAATGGCGGTGCAGGCTCGAAGGGCCGAATGGCCTACTCCTGCACCTAATTTCTATGTTTCTATGATGGTGGTAGCAGAATTAGCTCAGGATACTTCCAGTTCCCAGCCCCGCGACGTGGAAGCTTCTGCTATGGGGTCCATGAAGTGGCAACCAGTATGTACGCTATCGGTGTGGCAAGTCATTACCATCTCTGACAAGAAAGAATCTAATGTTGTTCTGTTCAATTAACTTAGTTTATCGTCACGTGTACTGAGGTACAGTGAAAAGCTTTTGTTGCGTGCTAACCAGTCAGCGGAAAGACAATACATGATTACAATCGAGCCTTTTCCCCACAATAGTATTATCACCAGCAAGTCTACCATCTTTTATGGTCTGTGTAATGTAAATGCTACAAGCCTCTTGGTTAAGGAGGAAATAGGTGCTTTGCTAATCGCAAGGTCTCCTGATGGCCTATAGCTGTTGCTGCTCCATTTGGATTCCAATTTATTCCTCGTTCCACAACAAACGATCACAGAACATTCATGCCCCTTCTGCCCTTGTTCATTTACTGCATTATTCCCAACTCCTTCCTTCCTTTTGAGGTTATAAGGTCATAAGGAGCAGGAGAAGAATTAGGCCATTCAGCCCATCACGTCTACTCCGCCGTTCAATCATGGCTGATCTATCACTCGCGCCTAACCCCATTCTCCTGCCTTTTCCCCATAAACTCTGACACCTGTAATAATTAAAAAATATTGAATGGCAGTGCAGGCTCGAAGGGCCGAATGCACCTATTTTCTATGTTCTATCGACCTTAAAAAAATATCCACTGACGGCATCTGGGGCCTTCTGAGGCAAAGAATTCCACAGATTCACCACCCTCTGATGAAAGAAATTACACCTCATCACCTTCCTAAAAGAACATCCTTTAATTCTAAGGCTATGACCTCTAGTCCTAGACTCTCCCACTAGTGGAAACATCCTCTCCCCATCCACTCTATCCATGTCTCTAATGGTCAGAGACAGATGTATATAGAATTATCAAAGTAATAGACTTTAGACTTTAGAGATACAGCATGGAAACTGGCCATTCAGCCCACTGAGTCCATACCAACTAGTGATCACCTCATACACTAATTCTCTCCAACACACCTAAAGACAATTTTCAATGTTACCAAAGCCAATTAACCTACAAACCTGTACATCTTTAGAGTGTGGGAGGAAACCAAAGCACCTGGAGAAAACCCACGTGGTCACAGGAAGAATGTACAGACTACGTACAGACAGCATCCGAGGTCAGGATTGCACCCGAGTCTCTGGCCCTTAGGCAGCAACTCTACCACCACACCACTGTGCCATCAATAATGATTTGTAAAAAATTAAACATTGGCATCAAATCGTATTTGTGTGTGATAAATGAATTTAAATCATTAATGCAATGCCAGACAATCTTTTTCAAAGAAGGTTGGATATCCCACAAGTGCCAGCTATAGCTCAGCTATATGTTTCAGGGGTCAGATGTGATGCTTCTGGTTACACGGGTCAGTGGCATTTGTGTACCATCAGTGTGCTCATTGGTGATACTGGCGGCAGAGAGTGTAGGGTAGATTCCCAACAACTGCTCGTCTTAGTCTCCGAATAGAAAATTACAATACGTAGGTGTTGACCCAGAATGACCACTGTGCAGGAAGGAAGTGCAGATGCTGGAAAATTAAAGGTAGACAAAAGTGCTGGAGAAACTCAGCGGGTGCGGCAGCATCTATGGAGCGAAGGAAATAGGCAACGTTTCGGGCCGAAACCCGGAAGGAAATAGGCAACGTTTCAGGCCGAAACCCTTCTTCAGCCCACTGTGCCAGTTTGATAGGTGGGAATGAGCAAGTGCAAACCATACAAACTATACATTTGGTTTGTTCACTGACTACCGTATTCTCTGGACAATTATATCCTTCATTGTTTCATACAAGGGATTTGTACCAAAGGAAAAATTATGGAACACAGTCATACAATTTAAAAACACTTTTTGTGAACTATAAGATGATGTACCATATATTTACCTTGTAAATCTTGTAGTAAGTCAGTTGAAAGCAAGGAGGCAATAACATCTTTGACATCAGCAAGTGATTTTAATTTGCTTCATTGATTGCAATATTAAAACTTATAAAATATACTCTCACTTCCTTCCCACAACACTACTTTGCCTGATTTTCTGACATTCTCCTGACTCAAACCTTGCCATTTTTCAGCACTTTGTCCCAGGAGTATATTCAATTGGCTGTTCAATTGGGTGTGTTGATAGATAACCTCACTTGATTAGTCCCTGCAAGGAGCTGTGCTGATAGACAGACCCTTTTGATTGTTTGTGTCTGTTAGATACATGAGATGCCAGAGCAGAGGATGATCCCAATAAGTGGCCACTGTTTAGTGGCTTTTGTTACTTTACTTACTTTCTGCAAAGGTTTAATTAATTGTTCTAAAGTCAATAGGTAATGATTTGCTTTTGGTCTGCTGGCTATAGGGGACTGCAGCTCGAAATTAGTTTTCATCAGTACATTCAATACATAAAAAAATACTAAGGCACAGATCTATTCTGTGGTAAAATACAAAATGTGAGCTTTTAGCACAGTGTCCATCAAAATACATGTGCCTGAATTCCTCAATGTAGGAGAATTAGAAGCCTTGTTTATGATAGTATCTTATCTGTATGTTTGTTATGTTTGTTTAGTGTAGGATTTATTTCTATCTTGAGGCTGAGTGTAATAGGCTTTCCTGAGAAGTGATTTAGTAGATAGGACCTCACCAAAACACAAAGTGCTGCAGGAACTTGGTGGTTCAGGCAGCAGCTGGGAAATGAATGGGCAAGCAATGTTTTGGATCGGGACCCTTCTAGGGACCCAAGCCGAAACATTGCTTGTCCATTCTCTCCCCAGATCTTGCCTAACCGGCTGAGTTCCTCCAGCACTTTGTGTTTAGTTTAGTTTAGTTTATTGTCATGTGTACTGAGGTACAGTGGTAAGCTTTTGTTGCGTGTTAAACGGCCTGTCCCACTTGGGCCGCCATTTACGCCACAGGCCGGTAGTGACTGACGTGCGATGGTCGCCCGCGTCATCATGCATCCGCACAGCCGTCTGGAGCGCGTGATGTCATTTGAAGATGGACACAAAATACAGGAGTAACTCAGCGGGACTGGCAGCATCTACCCCGAGTGGAGAGAGAGTAGAGGGGTGGGGTGGTGGGGGAAGAAAGGGATAGACGGGGAAGGGGGTGTGAGGGTGAATGGAGAAGTGGGAGGTGGGTCGTTCCCTCACGCTCCCGGGGCAGCGCTCCCGCCCCTCCAGTCGCCGTGCTTCACGTACACAGCCCCAGCTCCACTCCTCTCTCTGTAACGTGGTGAACAATACAGGGAGGGCCAGGCCTGGGGTTAGAGCAACGTTTACAAACCTCGGCCTCAGCTCACACCCATCCGCCTGGACCCCGGCATCCTCTCCTGCTGCTGGCCCTCTCCCTCCCTTCTCTCTTTCCCTTCCCTTCCTCCCTTCCCTTCTTTCGTCCCTTCTCTCCTTCCCTTCCCTTCTTCCCTCGTCTCCCTCCTTCCTCTCCCTATTTTCCCTTGGGCTAGTATGGGAGTTGCGGGCTGAACGTACTGGTTTCCAGAGGGCTAGTATAGACATTGTGGGCCGTATGGATGCTTGGGCAGGCATTCAACTGTTGCAATGATTTTAAAAGCCAAACCGTGGCAAACAATTGGGCTGCAGACACACGACAATCAAAATTCATTTTGTGAACACAAACTTGCAGCCAGTTTACAGCCACATCGAGGGGACTCACCGTGGAGTAGACGTGCGTTCAGTGTTATTCGCAGCTCAGAGAGCCGTGACCCTCTCGCTTTCTGGGTCTGGCAAAGTATAAGTGAGGCACGACACTTCCTGGTTTTATAGACCCTCCCCCTGCCGCCAGCAGGGGCAGCAGAGAGAATGGGGAATTTTGTAAAAACATTAATATCTCTCTCATTTTTCATCAACGGAAAAAATCCTCCACACTCATACGGTGGAGGGGAGGCTCTGAGCGAGGTGGCCAAAAATGACGGCCGTAGGTGGTGGCGTTCTATCGGAAATCGCAGCACAGTCGGCCAAAAGCGGTCAAGATCAGAGATTTAGTAATATAGATAAAAGACTGTATTTGTATTTCTATGAATCTACAGACCTTGGCTAGGAACCTGGGGCTCACCAAAATTGTTCCCAATTGTGCCCAGCAACTCCTCAGGCCGGCCCTGTTCACGGATTGACATGAGTGATCAGCAAAAATTGTGTTTCATGAGTCTTCAGCCGCCAGGGGTGTTTTCCCTTATTTATCTTGACTTTGATTTTATTCAGGATCTATAATGCCACACTCGATCAAGTGCTGGAAAGACATGCATTCTCATTACAATTCTGGAATTTGGTTCTACAGTCTATAAATGGATCTAGCTGCAATAAAATCAAATCGGAAGAAGCTGGAAATACTCAGCAGGTCGGGCCATGTCTGTGATTATAATAGAGTTAGCAACGGACATCAACCTGAAACTGCAACTGAAACACAAACATAAACTCTGTCTCTTTCTCCAGATGCAGCCGGTGACCTGCTGTGTATTTCCAGCGATTTTAATTTCAGATTTCCACCATCTGTAGTTTTTTTTAATTTGATTTTCAGAGCTGTAGTGAAGCTTGGAGCCAGTGTACTGACAGAACCTCAAATACAAATATTAATGAGTATAATCTGCTTAATATGTGCTTTTCATAAAATTGTGAGCAACTTATTTAATCTCGTACATCTTATGATTCAGAGAAGGCACATGAATATTTTGGACAAGTACATTGACAACCTTTTGTCTACCTTCGATTTTCCAGCATCTGCAGTTCCTTCTTAAATACATGGACAAGAAAGGTTCAGGTGGATATGGGCTAAACATGGGGTAATGGAACTAGGTTAGATATAGTCGTACTCATACAACATGAAAACAGGCCCAACTTGCCCATGCTAGCCATCTACACTAGTCCCACCAGCCTGCATTTGGCCCCTATCCCTCTAAACCTCTTCTATCCACATACCTGTTGAAATGTTTCTTAAATTTTGCGATAATAACTGCCTCAACTACATCCTCCAGCAACTCGTTCCAAACACCCACCAGCCTTTGAGTAAAAAAAGTTACCCCTCAAGTTCCTATTAAACTTTTCCCCCTTCACCTTAAACCCATGTCTTTGGTTCATTGATTCCCCTACTCTGGGCAGGAGACTCTGTTTGGTGACCCGATCTATTCCACTAACCATGACTAACCTGGCTACATTTTTCTTATACATTGCGATGGATGGGGCATTTTGGTCGGCATGGGCGAGTTGGGCCAAATGGCCTGTTTCCGTTCCATTATGATTCTATGACTGTAAGGCTATGCAGTGCTGTACTTGTGAAATTCAGAATTTTGAGGATTAATCTCGATGCTGATTGTTTTCCATTGTTGCAGGGAGCCGTGCTTACCTTTGGAAAGAACAGCTTTGAAATTGAGATGCATGAAATGAAACTGAACTCCAAATAAATCGTCTGGCTCTCCCTGTGACCAGTGCAAAGCTTCATTTTTATGTCATGTTGGTACTAAACAGAGTTATAAGAAAATATAAGTTTGGACAAGTCTAGATTTTCTTCAAAGAACGTTTCCTAATATAACATTATTTAAAAGCATGCATGCTTTCACAGATCTTTCAGGCATGTCAAAATATGTATGTTTGACATCGCCAATTCCTTTTGAAATGAAACAATTCTTTCGTGCGTACAAGTTCGGTCTATTCATCATGAACAAAATTCTCTGGCATGAGGCTAACATAGTTTTAATTGGGAGAAAAATGATGAGCTGTCAAAATAAGAACTCCTTTTTTAAAAATAATAGCACAGGTTACAATGAACCGTATGTTTTTTTACGAACAGAAATATGCCATTTAAAAATCCATCAAATTCGGTAGCTGAAAAAAATTAATCTGCTCCAGAACCAAAGCCTTTCAGAAAGTGCCTTCCAGATTTTCACTACTGTTTGTATGGAAACTGATATTTTTTGCACTGTCTTGTAGCACATGTATAATATACGTGTAATGTAAGTGTTATGTGTTGGCTGAGTTGTGATCTCTATCATAAGTCATATCGTTATACAAATCATATCATCATAACAGTCATATCATCATACATGAATCAGTCATACAAGTCATATCTTCACACAAGTCAGTCTTACAAGTGTCATATCATCATACAAGTGTCATATCATCATACAAGTGTCATATCATCATACAAGTGTCATATCATCATACAAGTGTCATATCATCATACAAGTGTCATATCATCATACAAGTCAGTCATATCATCATACAAGTGTCATATCATCATACAATGTGTCATATACATGTGTCATATCATCATATGTGTCATATCATCATACAAGAGATATCATACACGAGTCATATCATCATACAAGTCAGTCATACACGTGTCATATCATCATACAAGTGTCATATCATCATACAAGAGTCATAGCTTCATACAAGAGTCATAGTCATACAAAGTGACATGTCATAGAGTCATACATTATCTATCTGGAACCAACACAGGCTGGTCAGTGGAATGGTGGGATTTGGGATATGGTCAATGGAGCTCAGGAGCCTCTCACAGGGAAAGCATGTTGAGGACAGGGTAGAGAGGGAGAGGATATTTTAAACTAGAATTCTAATATTTCTGTTATAAATTGCTCTGGTTCCGTGTTTTGGAAAGATGCATAGCCACCAGATTATGGTGTATCTAATCTATTTGGATAGGAAACAAAACAAAACATTTCACCATACCTCAGTACGACAGGAAACCTTAACCTAAACTCTGAACATCCCCTTACCTGAACTAAATGCTCTTGTAGTCAACTTATTATTAAAATAAATATTATACCACATGGTCATTCCTTCTTTTTGCTGTTCCCGTCAGGAACAAGATACAGAAGTTTGAAAGCACGTCCAACCAGACTCAGAAACTGCATCCTCCCATCTGTTATTACAACGATTCTTCTTTAAGCTAAGTTTCAGTCACAATTTTCCAATCTACCTCATTGTAGACATTGGACTTTTCTCTGGAAGAGTTGCTCTCCAATGTTGAGAAACTATATTCTGCACTCTGCATTTTCTCTGCACTCTACCTGGTGTACTTGTGCTGGGGTTGCTTGAATTCATGTACAGAATGCAGACAAAGGCTTTTCACTGTACCTCAGTAGACATGACAATAATGAACCTAAACCTAAACCAAGCTTGCTCACACAACCAACAGACTACATAGATCTGCAGAAAGAAAAACAGTTACATGTTTATTAATGTGTTTTAGAAGGAACTGCAGATGCTGGAAAATGGTCTGAAGAAGGGTTTCGGACCGAAACGTTACCTATTTCCTTTCGCTCCATAGATGCTGCTGCACCCGCTGAGTTTCTCCAGCATTTTTGTGTACCATATGTTTATTAATATTTAGAAACATAGGAATGTAAAAACATAGAAAATAGGTGCAGGAGTAGGCCATTCGCCCCATTGAGCCAACACCACCATTCAATATGATCGTGGCTGATCATCCAAAATCAGTACCCTATTCCTGTTTTTCCCTATATCTCTTGATTCCTTTAGCCAAAGAGCTAAATCTAACCCTCATTCATATCTAACTCATTTATGTGCATGAGTGAGTTTTCAACCCGAGCAATCAAAATGACTTGCCGAACTTCATGTCATCGCAACTCTTCAGAAGACTACATTGGCTGTAAAGTATTTGGTGACATCTAAAGTCATGGGAATCACCAATCAATTGGACATCTACCTCTCCCTTTCTAAAAGATCACACGACAGACATACGTAGACTGAGGGGCCGTTTTGAATGGATCATGCAGCTCACTTAGCGTTAAGTAATGCTTTATGCCTCGTCTTTGATACCACATTTGTCAAGTAAGATTTCAATTTAAGTGGCCACTAGTTGTTGAGGTGCGAGGGCAGCTGTAAAAGTTAAAATGTCACCGTTGTGTAACGCTAGTAATAAAGTGCTTGGGCAGCCGTTTTTAAGGACTCTTTCATCAATGCATTTTCATTCCTGGATATGAGTGTAATGAGTTTCAGCATGGAGGCCAGATTGGATGGGGCTGTTTTTGCAATTATGTACCTCCTACTGCTTTACTCACAAGGCAACACTATGAAAAGGTAAGACTTTAAACAACAGATGATTTATTAGCTTTAAACGATGCCCCTGGCACATTTATTTTTTAACTGTAGTTGGCTTTATTAGGCACAGTCTGCGGAGGAAATTTGTTCGATGCGATTATTTTTAACCAATGGAACTCTGGCTAATAAAATATCAGATGAGCTGTTAGGGTTTTTGGGTTACTAACAGCAGGTGTCGAGCAGGCATTAAATTTAATATACAGATTTACAGCATACTCCAGTCCCTGACTTCCTGGCTGGTGGTTCGTGACCTGAAAGATCAGAAGAAATTTTAGGGAGGTGATGAATTCCATAGGAATAAAAAAGAACGCATAACGCCAAATGGACTGCCTGTTTCTTTGTTTAATAGGTGAGCTGAGTGGTCTGGGGAAAAGGTTCCCCATCTCGGATGGCACTTTGTATTGTCAGAAAGGTCACAGGGAAGCAGGGGTCAAACGGAGACAGGCAGGAACGCGCATTATTGCAGCTCATTTGTGACCTGAGGACATCACAAAGTACTTTCAACCAATAACAGTTGTAATGGAAGGAAGAGCAGCAGTCAATTCAAGGCTCCTCAAATAGCAGCGAGATAAATCAGTGCTGAGATAATCTGCCTTTGGTTATCTTGAGTGAACAGAGTGTGTTGGTCACAACACTAGGCAAACAATCTGAGAAGGCAGGCATGCTCGCAGGTTAGCATTTCATCTGGTGCATGGTTACCCCTGCAGTACTGTAACATTGTGTGTGTGGCCATCTATCTGTCTATCACCTATTTTATCTATTTGGAGATCAAGTCCATAGCTCCTTGAAAGTAACAGCACAAGTAGATAGAGTGATAGAGAAGGTGCATGCTATGCTTCATCAGTCAGGGCATTGACTATAAGAGTAACAACGTCATCCTGTAGCTCTATAAACGTTTATTCAGGCCACATTTGTATTTATTCATTCTCTCTCTATTTCTCTCTCTCTCTCTCCCTCCCTCAGTGCTCTAGGGGCTAGTGGAGTCAAGGGATATTGGGAGAAGGCAGGCACGGGTTATTGATAGGGGACGATCAGCCATGATCACAATGAATGGTGGTGTTGGCTCGAAGGGCCGAATGGCCTCCTCCTGCAACCATTTTCTATGTTTCTGTTTCTCTCTCTTTTTCTCTCTCTCTCTCTCTCTCTCTCTCTCTCTCTCTCTCTCTCTCTCTCTCTCTCTCTCTCTCCCTCTCTCTCTCTCTCTCTCTCTCTCTCTCTCTCTCTCTCTCTCTCTCTCTCTCCCCCCCTCTCTCTCTCTCTCTCTTTCTCTCTCTCACTTTCTCACTTTCTCTCTGATATATTCAATATCCCAAGAACTCACAGGTTAAGTGACATTTTGAAAAAAATGGCAAAACATATTAAATAGAAGTTTGTATGATTAACAATCTCAAGCAATACCTGAAACATCCCAGCAATTGTCATTCTAGTTGAATCGAGATACAAAGAGTATCAATTATGGATAATTAGTGGGAACAGGGCAATTACTTAGTGAACAACAACTAAGGAACTCAGATTACTCAGTGTGATAGAGATTACAAATTGATACCTGGTGCATCTTTATGTGTTCTGGAGCTCCATTTCTTTGACTTGACTTTCCCAGCAGAGTGTAGTGTATGTTGTATGTTCAGGGTGAAGTCCATAAAGGTCTGCTTCTTCTAATTTTGTACCAGATTTTTAGTTTTTAAGATGGGCATGCATGTGCACATTTATACATGGATATATCTTTGTTTCTTTACCTAACTGTATGCATGTTTGTGTATCATTTCACCTACGCACTGCATGCATGCATTCATGTGACTACGTACGGCCTTCAATGCAAACACTGGAGATAGTCTGAAGAAGGGTCACAACCCGAAAACGTCAACCATCCTGTTTTCTCCAGAGATGCTGCCTGACCCGCTGAGTTGCTCCAGCACTTTGTGTCTATCTTCGGTACAAACCAGCATCTGCAGTTCCTTTCTACACAATGCAAAAACTCTTTTACTCTGGTACTGTGTGGACAAGCATTTGCCAGTTCAAGTGTGTTACCACCTCTGTCCTTCTACCTTTCAGTGCCCATATCATAATGTGCCAAATTCTCACAGACCTCTAGGAGCCATTTCACGTCCTTTGTCCTTGTTTCAAATCAAGACGTCTGATATTCCCTTCACGTTAAGAAAAAAATCTGACTTTGAATGTTTAGTTTGATGTCGAGACCTTCAAAGCTCGTGGCAGTGTCAGCCAAGATTTTATAAAATCTGAACAAATTGACTCTTACATGTGGGAGTCCCACACATCTGCTGCCAATAGTGCCTCTCCTCAGCAGACTGCAACCAATAAAACAGACACCAGTAAAACGAAATAACTGTAAAAGTACTTTGAGTATTTCACTCAGATTATCTAATTCCCAAGGGCAGTGACATACTGCATGTGCTATGCAGAGAGATTAATTGTAGATTCTTTCCAGAGCTACAACGTCATATTGCAGTGCACATTACAAAGGCACCATTCACAAGCGAGTCCATGCATTGTTGCTCTCCTGTTCCACCACAAGGGCATTATAGTCAAGATAGACGCACAGTGCTGGAGTAACTCTGGAGGAAAAGGATGGGTGACGTTGTGGGTTGGGTCCCTTATTCAAACCGAAAGTAGGGGGTGGGGGAGAGTGGGGGAGGGTGGGGGAGAGGAGAAGAACTGGAGGCTGGTCTTAGAAAAGACCAGGACTAATCAGGGCCAGCCACAAACATGGCCACACAAATAGTTAAACCTAACACTTTATTTTGATTTTTCACGCGATCTTACCACAGGTTATTGGATGGCAATAACTGAAAGCCACCCTGTACGATATCCTTTCCATGACACTGGGGCAACTTGGTTGTGATCAGCTGTCATAAGACAGAGCAAACTCTAACAGGAAGGTATGACTCACCATCTTACAGTGATTCACTGTTCGTTAAGCCTTGACAAGTAGTCTGATATCACAGCACTCAACTTGCTTCCGAATGATCTTTACAGTGGAAAATATATTTTTGATAATGTAAAGGGCAATTTTACTCTCATATACCAAAAACTATTTCTGCAATGTTAATTTATTCCAGTCTCATCATAGAAACATAGAAACATAGAAACTAGGTGCAGGAGTAGGCCATGCAACCCTTCGAGCCAGCACCGCCATTCAATATGATCATGGCTGATCATCCAAAATTTGTACCCCGTTCCTGCTTTCTCCCCATATCCGTTGATTCCATTAGCCCCAAGAGCTATATCCAACTCTCTCTTGAAAACATCAAGACTTAATTTAAGACTTTTAAGACCATGATCTGATACAGCACTTGAGAAGAATATGCGTGTTTAAACTAATTGCACATTAATGAAATGTGGGATCATGTTGGTAATAATATCATAATCATAATAGAATGTAGAGACAATAGACAATAGACAATAGGTGCAGGAGTAGGCCATTTGGCCCTTTGAGCCAGCACCGCCATTCACCGCCGATCATGGCTGATCATCCCCAATCAGTACCCCGTTCCTGCCTTCTCCCCATATCCCCTGACTCCGCTATTTTTAAGAGCCCTATCCAGCTCTCTCTTGAAAGCATCCAGAGAACCTGCCTCCACCACCCTCTGAGGCAGAGAATTCCGCAGACTCACCACTCTCTGAGAAAAAGTGTTTCCTCATTTCCGTTCTAAATGGCTTACTCCTTATTC
Source organism: Leucoraja erinaceus (assembly GCF_028641065.1). Taxonomy (NCBI): domain Eukaryota; kingdom Metazoa; phylum Chordata; class Chondrichthyes; order Rajiformes; family Rajidae; genus Leucoraja; species Leucoraja erinaceus. Next base: position 51,500,254 of record NC_073390.1, read on the forward strand.
TTAAACTTTGGCCCCTGGTTCAGGACTCCCCCAACATCGGGAACATGTTTCCTGCCTCTAGCGTGTCCAAGCCCTTAACAATCTTATATGTTTGAACACAGAACAGCGCAGAAAAAAAGCAGGCCTATCGGCCCATAACATCTGTGCCAAACATGATGCCAAGACCAACTCTTACCTGCATGCTCGTGATCCATACCCCTCCATTCCCTGCAGATCCATATACATATCCAAAAGTTTCCCAAATGCCACTATTGTCTCTGCCTCAAACACCACCTCTGGCAACACATTCCAATCACTCCCCACCCTCTGTGTAAAAAGCATCTGCCGAAACTTCTCCTTTAAACTTTGCCCCTCTCACCTTAAAGCTACGCCCTCCAATGTTTGATTTTTCCATCCTGGGAAACAGGTTCTGAATATCTGCCCTATCCGTGGCTTTTCCTAACTTTATAATAATCAGAAGAAGCAAATCTGTATTATCAACACTAGAATTTTTGAAAAAAATAGTGGTAACATTCGCCTTGCTGACTCAGTCTTACCACCCTTTTGTCACGAGTAAACAATGCAATTGAGACCACTCTATCCATGTTTGATCACTGATTTTGTTTGGAAAAAAAAACATTCAAAGCATGTTGCAATGATCAAGTTTCCCCCCAGCTGTTATCAGGCAACTGAACCATCCTCTCACCAGCTAGAGAACAGACCTGACCTGCCATCTACCTCATTGAAGACCTTCAAACAAGGTTTATTCTGATTTTACTGGACGTTATCTTGTTCTTAATGTTATTCCCTTTATCCTGTATCTGTGCATCATGGCCAGATTGAGCGTAATCACGTGTAGTCTTTTCGCTGACTGTATAGCATGCAGCAAAGAGCTTTTCACTGTACCTCAGTACAGGTGGCGATAAAATAAACTCAAAAAAGTAATTCTGAAAGCCGAGATACCACAAATATATTTAAAGACAATATTTCTTTCCCACAGGAAGGAAAGTTTGAGCCTTGAGATTGGAAGGCGTCATATCTATTAAACATCTATTATTAAAAGGAACAGAATACAAAACAATAGCTTATTTTTATCTGCAGATCTTGATTTGACAAATTTGCGTGGCATTAAAGAGGATGTTTAATCAGGAGGGTGATTTTACTAAGCATTCCACAATGTCTTACTTCCTGCAATTCTATTAATCTTCATATGCTGGGTCTATCTGAATGCATTAATTATGTGTGTGTCACACAACACATCTAATTACCCTTCCGGCATTAAGCACTTAGAAACCGTCGAAAGTGATTGCTTTCCTCCATGATATCCCGGCATGTTTTCTCCCGCCCTGCATGAACTGTTTGTGATTCTAGTTGGGATATTTCTGCAGGACCTGCTGATGTATAATCAGGAAAAGTGAATGGAAAAATGATGTATTCTTGCGGATGTTCTCAGGTCACTTTCCAAGTGAAGTCAACAGAGGGGGGGTAACATCGCTCCGGGCCAAAAATGCACGATATAATCAGAGCTGATCACGACAGAACTCTTTGAATGGACCCCTTCAGGAAAAAATATGTAGGAACACAGCCTTCTAACTCTTTGGCCTCTGGTGCTGAGAGAGTACTGGAGTGATGCTGTCATCGGGGTATAGGTTGACTAGGATTACCTACACCGTAGAAAGGAAACACTTCCATTCTGGGTGGATACAGGAAAAATACATCAAACTTGACTTTACAGTTTATAAATCTACCTACCCACTATGTTCATTACAGTGCAAGAGGTAATATTTGTCATGGGCTTGTTATTTTCTTTAATTATTGGGAATAATTTTATTTAATAGTGGACTGTAAGTTCAAACGCTTTTTAGTTTAGTTTAGTGTGGTGACATAGAAACATAGACAATAGGTGCAGGAGTAGGCCATTCGGCCCTTCGAGCCTGCATCACCATTCAATATGATCATGGCTGATCATCCAACTCAGTGTCCTGTACCTGCCTTCTCTCCATACCCCCTGATCCCTTTAGCCACAAGGGCCACATCTAACTCCCTCTTAAATATGGCCAATGAACTGGCCTCAACTACCCTCTGTGGCAGAGAATTCCAGAGATTCACCACTGTCTGTGTGAAAAATGTTTTTCTCATCTCGGTCCTAAAGGATTTCCCACTTATCCTTAAACTGTGACCCCTTGTCCTGGACTTCCCCAACATCGGGAACAATCTTCCTGCATCTAGCCTGTCCAACCCCTTAAGAATTTTGTAAGTTTCTATAAGATCCCCCCTCAATCTTCTAAATTCTAGCGAGTGCAAGCCGAATCTATCCAGTCTTTCTTCATATGAAAGTCGTGACATCCCAGGAATCAGCCTGGTGAACCTTCTCTGTACTCCCTCTATGGCAAGAATGTCTTTCCTCAGATTTGGAGACCAAAAGTGCAGTAACAGGCCCTTCAACCCATCGAGTCCACAAAGACCAGCGATCACCCGTACACTAGTACACACTGATCTGTTCTGTAGTCAATGCCTACTATGTTCTGTTGTACTGAAGCAAAGCAAGAATTTCATTGTCCTATCAGGGACACATGACAATAAACTCTCTTGAATCTTGAATCTATCCTACACACTAGGGACAATTTACAGAAGCCAATTAACCCATAAACCTGCATGTCTTGTGCACACCTGCATAGAGAGTTGTGAGTCTGTGGAATTCTCTGCCTCAGAGGGCGATGGAGGCTGGTTCTCTGGATACTTTCAAGAGAGAGCTAGATAGGCCTCTTCAAGATAGCGGAGTCAGGAGATATGGGGAGAAGGCAAGAACGGGGTACTGATTGGGGATGATCAGCCATGATCACATTGAATGGTGGTGCTCCGAATGGCCTACTCCTGCACCTATTGTCTATTGTCTATTGTCTTTGGGATGTGGGAGGAAACCGGAGTACCTGGAGAAAAGCCACGAGTTCACACGGAGAACGTGCAAACTCCATACCGACAGCAACCCATAGTCAGGATCAAACCCCAGGTCTCCTGCGCTGAATGGCAGTAACTCTACTGCTGCACCACCTTGCCACTCTTATATTTCAGGTTTGGATAAAACTGCACAAATATAAATGCTAGCTGGAGTTAAAGAGGAGAGTGGGTATGGTTCCAATGAATAATTGTTGACCAGAAACCTGCATAATAAATGGCATTCCTTGCTATCTTTAGTTTCATATTTTTAAGCCAATTTTATATTAATTTTAGTTATATTTTGCATTGTTACATCACAAGCATATTAGAGCTACTTAAAATATTTGGGCCACTAATTCAATCACCACCTCCAAGAAATGTAACAGGTTAGTGAGGCCAATTGCTTCTACAATAATGTTGTCCTTCACTTTTTGGTCTGCACTTTTTTCGAGGTAAGCATTGCTAAAACACCTTACGGTTTAGTTTAGTTTATTCTCGCATGTACCGAGGTACAGTGAAAAGCTTTTACCAAACCAATTCGCCTGCGACTTTGGAGTTATAAAGTCATAGAGTGATACAGTGTGGAAACAGGCCCTTCGGCCCAACTTGCCCACACCGGCCAACATGTCTCAGCTACACTAGTCCCACCTGCCAGCATTTGGTCCATATCCCTCCAAACCTGTCCTATGCATGTACCTGTCTAACTGCTTCTTAAATGTTGGGATAGTCCCAGCCTCAACTACCTCTTCTGTCAGCTTGTTCCATACACCCACCACCCTTTGTGTGAAAAAGTTACCCCTCAGGTTCCTATTAAATCTTTTCCCCTTCACCTTAAACCTATGTCCTCTCATTCTTGATTCACCTAGTCTGGGCAAGAAACGCTGATCTCATGATTCCTCTCATGATTTTATACACCTCCATAAGATGACCTCTCATCCTCCTGCGCTCCAAGGAATAGAGTCCCAGTCTACTAAACCTCAGCCTATAGTTTAGTTTATTTAAGAGATAGAGAATGGAAACAGGCCCTTCGGCCCACCGAGACTGTGCCGACCAGTAATCCCTGCACATTATCACCATCCTACACACTAGGGACAATTTTATATTTATACCAAGCTAATTAGACTACAAACCTGTATGTCTTAGGGGTTGGACAGGCTAGATGCAGGAAGGTCGTTCCCGATGTTGGGGAAGTCCAGGACAAGGGGTCACAGTTTAAGGATAAGGGGGAAATCCTTTTGGACCTGAGATGAGAAAAACATTTTTTCACACAGAGAGTGGTGAATCTCTGAAATACTCTGCCACATAAATGAGTTGAGGCCAGTTCATTGGCTATATTTAAGAGGGAGTTAGATGTGGCCCTTGTGGCTAAAGGGATCAGGGGGTATGGAGAGAAGGCAGGCACGGGATACTGAGTTGGATGATCAGCCATGATCATATTGAATGGCGGTGCAGGCTCGGAGGGCCGAATGGCCTACTCCTGCACCTAATTTCTATGTTTCTATGTCTTTGGAGTGTGGGAGGAAACAGGAGTAAACCCACACCAGTCACGGGAGAATGTACAAACAGCACCCGTAGTCGGGATCGATCCCGGTTCTCTGGCGCTACAAGCGCTGTAAGGCCACAACTCTACCACTGCGCCACCGTGCTGCCCATCATTCTCATTATTTTACTCTGGGTAGTTCCAAGCCTTTACTTTCATTGCTATTTTAGTCCACGCGCTGGGCACATCTGACTGTGAAACTGTTCACAGCAAACACATACAGTGCTCCAACTAATTTAAGCAGAGCTGCAATTCTGCAGCATATTTTGTTAAGTAACTGAGCCAAGTTCTGGCTACGAACATATTTTACTGAAAGTCTAAATTTAGCAAAAATGTGTTTGTTCCTCCGGAGACCAATGGTTTGTGATATTAGATCATGGTTGATGTTTAATGCAAACTCAGCCACCTGAAATCAATCCTTATTCATCAGTGCTACAAAGGCTGACCTTCATGGGATAATTGAAAGTGAATATAGACCTGATTTTCATTCATCCATGTCAGAATAAACTCCCAATTGTGTCGTTTTTGGGGCATGTTTCGCATTTTCTTCGCTGTTTTTAACAGCACAGTGGTAACATTTTGCTGTGTTTTCACAGGTTTGAAGCAGCAAATTGTCAAGTAATGTATGAATTTCCTGTTGCGCGATACCTCCTTAAATCCATTTTAAGATGTTGGCTGAGATTATATATCAATGCACATCACACAGATTAAATATTGTCACGGGATATGAGTTATTAATTCACCAAAGTGCCAAGATCTCCTTCATATCTAGAAGAACATTATCATTGTTATTTTACATGGGGAAGCCACCTCCTAGGTTTTTACTATTTTAAAACATGTCTTTGTACAATTTCATGTCAGACATGATGAGGTGTGGCTTATTATGCCCCACTTGGATGCGCACCAATTTCCCCCTCCCCCTCCTCCTCCCCCTTCTCCTCCCCCTCTCCTCCCCTTTCTTCTCTCCTCTCTTCTTCCCTCTTCCCTCTCCCCTCCCCTCTCTCCTCTCCCTCTCCCCCTCTCCTCTCTCCTCTCTCCTCTCACTCTCCCCCCTCCCCTCTCTCCTCTTCCCCCTGGCTGGCCTGGCTCTTCTTTGGAGCAATCAACTTGATTTTTCACGTATAAAACATGATATCATGCTGGTTTTGGGCAAGCTGAGATAATATGGGTTAGAAACACATGTGTGCTCCAGAAATCGGAACAGAAAACAGAGACAACTACTAGGATCATTAAAGATCTGATGATTGGCGTGTGGAACTATAGCGCGGCAGTCCTTTTCTTCCATTTGGGAATACTTTGGGAGTAGTCCTGCTCTCCCTCGCTTCACGGGATGGTGAAGTTAAATATTCACACACGGTCTTTCTCCTGGCCTTTCACCTGCTGTAAAGGCAAAGTTCCCACAACATCGTTTAATAATTTAATCTCTCCAAAGCCTCTTACAAACATCCACAGATGAACCATAGAAAGCATGCTGTCAATTTGCATCACAGATTGGTTTGGGAACAGCTCTGCCCAAGACTACAAGAGGTGTAGATGTAACCATCACACAGACCGGACTTTCCCACCATTAATGCCATGTACACTTCACACTGCTTGGACATAATCCATAGACTTGGTTTATACTCTCTAGAATTTAGGAGATTGAGGGGGGATCTTATAGAAACTTACAAAATTCTTAAGGGGTTGGACAAGCTAGATGCAGGAAGATTGCTCCCGATGTTGGGGAAGTCCAGGACAAGGGGTCACAGCTTAAGGATAAGAGGGAAATCCTTTAAAACCGAGATGAGAAGAACTTTTTTCACACAGAGAGTGGTGAATCTCTGGAACTCTCTGCCGCAGAGGGTAGTCGAGGCCAGTTCATTGGCTATATTTAAGAGGGAGTTAGATGTGGCCCTTGTGGCTAAGGGGATCAGAGGGTATGGAGAGAAGGCAGGTACGGGATACTGAGTTGGATGATCAGCCATGATCATATTGAATGGCGGTGCAGACTCGAAGGGCCGAATGGCCTACTCCTGCACCTAATTTCTATGTTTTTATGTTTCTATGTTTCTAATCACACTGTCAACATAATCAAAGACTTGTCCCACCCACCCTGGTCATTCCGTCATCTCCCGTCCGGCAGAAGGAACAGAAGCTTGAAATCGTGCAACACCTGATCCAGGAACAGCTTCTTCCCCTGTGGTATCAAGCTTCTGAACATCCCTTCCATTAGCTAAGTTACTGCCCGATTCACCTCTAACAAATTGCAGACATTAGACATTGTCTATGGAATGAATGCGGAACAATGTTGCACTCTGTATCTTCCCCTTTGTTCTATCTATTGTATTTGAGTTTGACGAGTGTGTTTATACAATGTATTCTCTGGTTCATCTGGATAGCATGCAAAACAAAGCTTTTCACTGTACCTCGGCACACGTGACAATAATAACCTAACGGATCAACGATACTTTATTGTCACATCTGCCTCAGTGGTTAAATTCTATTTTGCCTACAATTCAATAAAATCTTACTATACATAAGCACAACCATAGCGAGGTGCAAGAGTGCAAGGATAGTATTGTATATGGCACTGAGGCAGTACACAAGACTCACTACATTGCCAGTATGATTTTGTATTCTTCAAGTTCCAAAGATCTTAGAAATGTAGAGGCTTTAAAGGCCCGTTGTCCTGGCGACGACATTGGGTCAGCGATGGTGTTGGTGTCCACTCTGCCACTCTGTGCCGCCACAGGCCGTGTCCAATCTGTGCATTTGACCGACATCTGTTGGGCCTCTAGTGGTGCCCGATCCCCTGGCTGCTGCAAGGCCTCCAGAGGCCCACTCCATGGGCACATCGGCCCACGAACGCACCACCCCTCACCTCCCGCAGCCACCGCTGCTCATCTCTGCACTGTGGCACCTCCTGCAGCCAACGTCTGATCTCCAGACCTGGGGTTGCCACCTGTCCCGTATTAGCCGGGACATCCCGTATATTGGGCAAAATTGGTTTATCCCATTCAACACAGCCCTTGCCCCATATTTGACTGCTACCACCAGGTGCTCCTCAACTTATAATGGGGTTACGTTCCCATAAACCCATCGTAAATCGAAAATATCTTGTCGAAAATGCATTTAATACACCTAACCTTCCATCACCAGAGTGTTCAGTGTTGGACTGCCAGGCACTTGTAGGTTTTCATTCTCCAGGTCAGTTCCTCCCCCCACCCCTCTCTCCTCTTCAGTTCTCTGCCTCTGGGAGTGTCTTTAATTTCCACGTTTTATTCATGAAATCTCTTTGTCGTCACTCAACCTCCCACCCGCAACCCCCACTTCCACCCCCCCCCCCCACTCCCACTCCCACCCCCACTCTTACCACACCCCATCCCACTCCCACCCCCCCCCACCCCACCCCCACTCCCGCCACACCCCAACACCCCCACCCCACCCCCCCCCCCCCACCGCTCACCAATTCCCTGAACACCGACGCTCCTTAAATCTCCCGAGTGCCAGCCAGCCCCCGCAGGAGTGAACACATGGCGAATTGTCACAGCAGGTAGCAGCTCTGAGATTTTATCAACCGGCCCATCAGATCTGTTGCCGTTCGATGTCCATCTCGCCTCCTGCAAGATTCTTCCCTCATCGCTCCCTCGTTGCTTCCTTCCATGGAGAGACTAACACGGTTCACTTCATCCCGGGCCTGCACTATACCCACACCAGTTGACAACCCTATCCAGACCATCATGAAGGATGTGGGAGGTGAGCCCAGAGCACTTTCTGTTTAGTACCCCCTGATCCCTTTAGCCACAAGGGCCACATCTAACTCCCTCTTAAATATAGCCAATGAACTGGCCTCAACTACCTTCACCACTCTTTGTGTGAAAAATGATTTTCTCATCTCAGTCGTAAAAGACTTTCCCCTTATCCTTAAACTGTGACCTCTTGTTCTGAACTTCCCCAACATCGGAAACAATCTTCCTGCATCTAGCCTGTCCAACCTCTTAAGAATTTTGTAAGTTTCAATAAGATCCCCCCTCAATCTTCTAAATTCTAGCGAGTACAAGCCGAGTCGATCCAGTCTTTCTTCATATGAAAGTCCTGCCATCCATTTGCTAAAAAAAGGTCCACATTTATCATAAATTCACGAGTACAATTGTAGACTTTTTTTTTGGTGAAACATGTTGATAATTATTACCAAAAAACAGACAAAATAAGCATTAAAAAAAAAAATTATATTGGAAAATCCCATCCCTTGACTCCACATACATTTCATTACTGTGAAAACTATTTCCAAATTCTACCAATAAACGTTGCTGGAGGGAATTATACCCAGCTTTCCATATTTTGTAGATCTCAAAGACAGCAACAGGGTGAGTGAGATCTATCTCACAGTCATACAGCACAAAAACAAGCCCTTCGGCCCAACTCATCCATGCCAACCCAAGATGCCCCATCTAAACTAGTGCCATTTGCCCAAATTTGGGCCATAAATCTCCAATCTTTTTAACCTTCTTGATGCTAAGATGTTATTAATAAACTATAAACTTTACTACGGTATTTGATAAGGTCAAACGCTGGATAAACATGTCCAGAAGGTTAATGTACATAGATTCGGGAGGTAGAGAGTGATAGTGGAAGGATGTTCTCTGAATGGAAGTATGTGCCTCCAGTTCTACTGGTGCTTTGTTTATGATATTAACAGCTTGCATTTGAATGTAGGAGGTAAGGTTGATATGTTTACACAAATATGACACAAACATATACTGTAGATGAGATGGAATGTTGGCCAGAGTTGGCAGATTGCAAATTAATCCCAACAAGTATGAGGTGATGCAATTTAAATAGGGTAAGACATACCCTTCAGTCTGAAGAAAGGTTCTGACCCGAAACATCACCAGAAGCAGAGCTCTGGAAAAACATTGGCATCTACCATTATTCCCTTCAAATCTTCTTTCTTAATGTGTGCCACAAATAAACAAAGATGCTCCTGAGCCAATAGACAATAGACAATAGGTGCAGAAGTAGGCCATTTTAGCCTTTCGAGCCAGCACCGCCATTCAATGTGATCATGGCTGATCATCCCCAATCAGTACCCCGTTCCTGCCTTCTCCCCATATCCCCTGACTCCTCTATTGTTAAGAGCCTTATCTAGCTCTCTCTTGAAAGCATCCAGAGAACCTGCCTCCATCGCCCTCTGAGGCAGAGACTTCCACAGACAATTCCACAGCCATATGAATAAAAGACACCTGAGCAGAACCCAACCCTATTCTCACCTGATGTTCATACATTTAAGGGCCTGTCCCACTTAGGCGACGCTTTAGGCGACTGCTGGGGACTAATTTTAATGTAATTCACCTACGACACCTGGCGTCAGCGCATACGACAACCTACGTCAAGAAAGATTGTCGCTACTGTTGCCCAAACAATTGTCTAAGTGGGACAGGCCCTTTACTATTCAAAGATCATGTAAGAACCCAGTCTGAAGAAGCGGCTCGCCGGATCCTTTTCTCCAGAGATGCTGTCTGACCCGCTGAGTTACTCCAGCTTTTTGAGTCTATATAGGGTAAGACATACGCAATAAATGGTACGGCGCTCGGAATGTTGATGAACAGAATGACTAATAGGTCTAAATCCATGGCTTCCTGAAGGTGGGAACACAAAATGGAGAAAAATGGGTCATAGATTGTAAAAATGTAGACACTATGTTGCAAATTTGCAAAGCCCTTTATTTGACTGTACTTGGCGTATTATGTGCAGTTCTGCTCATTACACTGTAGGAAAGATGGGGTTGCATTGGAGCGAGTACAGATACGATTTACTGGGATGTTGCCTGGATTGGAAGACTTTAGTTATGGGGAGAGATTGGATAGACTGCTCTCGTTTCCCTTGCAATGAAGGAGGCTAAGGGGTGACCTGATAGAAGTGTGCAAGTGTATAAAATGATAAGAGACATTGATAGAGTAGACTGTCAGAATCTTTAGGGTATTAAAATCAAAATGCCATAGATTTATGGTGGAGAAAGGAATTTCAAAGGATATCTGAGGAGGTTTTTTACACAGCGTTCCATATTTTATGGATCTCAAAGATGGCAGCTGGTTGGGTGAGATCTTAGTCGTACAACACAGAAGCAAGCCCTTCAGCCCAACTCATCCAGACTAACCCAAGATGCTCCATCTAAAAGGAATATATTTGATTCCATCTCCTCTCGTAGGTGATTGTGGAATCAGATACATTCACTACATTAGTGGCACGGTGGCACAGCAGTAGTGTTGCTGCCTTATTGCACTTACAGCGCCAGAGACCCGGGTTCAATCCTGGATATGGGTGCTTGTCTGTACGGAGTTTGTATGTTCTCCCTGTGACCTGCGTGGGGTTTCTCAGGGAACTTCGGTTTCCTCCCACACTACAAAAACGTACAGGTTTGTAGGTTAATTGGTTAGGTGTAAATGTAAAATATGGTCCCTAGTGTAGAATAGTGTTAATGTGCACGGATTGCTGGTCAGTGTGGACTCGGTGGGTCGAAGGGCCTGTTTCCACACTGTATCTCTAAACTAAACTAAACTAAACTAAACATTTCAAAGTATTTATACAGGCGTTTGGGAAGGAAAAGCATTGAAGGATAGGGATCTGACGCAAGTAAATAGGATTAGCATAGATGGACATAAAGACGTGTTCTGAAGCCACTATTTCTGTGATGGATAACTCATCTGTCTCTCCCATGCTAATTCTTTACATATTCAGTCGGATTAAATCATGGGGTAAAATGGAATGATGAAACAATGGGATAAATCTCATGCAGATGCTCAACAAAATCGGAATTTACAGGACTATATCTTGCACTAAACACTATGCCCGTTATCCTGTATCCATAGACTGTTGACGGCTTGAGTACAAACATGTACAGTCTTTACTTTGGCTGGAGAGCACACACCAAAAAAAGCTTTTCACTGTACCTCGGTACACGTGACAATAGTGTTAAGAACGCAGGAAAACAGGTAAAAATGATCTATTATTCTGCTACCGTTCTGCAAAATTAAGCTGATTATCTGTCTTTTAAAAATGGATCGTGTATGCATTAACAAGATAATATTTAAAACTATTGTAAGTGAAATCAATAAACCTCTCCTCTTTAAGTATGGTGCTTAGCTGAAACAGGCAGCACCAAATAATTGTACCAGTGAGCAGATTTCTGTTGAAAAATGTCCTAAAATTCACACAGATATTGTCCAACAGCTTTATTTATTGATCCACAGGGTATTAAAACAAAGTTTGTTTAAAAGCAACCCACTAGTAAGAAGATAATCTGAGTTATGCAAAAAAGCCCAATCAGTGCATTGCTTCAACAAGTAATTCTGCAAATATTTCATTTCCAAAGAAGGCTTAGCTAACCAATTCGAAAATTATATATTAGTCTCCAGGGTAGGACAGCAACTCTGATTATAATTGTACGTATTCACTTTGGCTGTAAAGGGAAAGAAATTGCAGTTCAATGGAATAGGTGAATTGGGCCAAACCTCATCCAAAAGAGAATGGATTTCCTTTGGGGAAAGTACATTGAAATATAAGGTTCCCTTTGATGTGTTCCATGTGTGCTTTTTCCAGTGCACAGTCATCTCTATGTGCCTATGAGGGAGTTTGAATGGCTCGCACTATTGTCTGACCTACCAATGGATTCTCTCCTGGGCTTTCCACACTGGGACCTAGGCTCCCATTCAGCACTGATTGAGGGGATGAAAGCTTCCTCTCTGACAGCTGTGAGATTCTTGAGTGAAGCTGCTTGGGGGAGTTCACCCAGAGACTGACTCTGCGTTGAAACAGTGTAAGCTAGTCCAAGATTTGCCACTGTTTGGTAATAGGGATCAGTATATGCCTTAAATATGAAGGGTCAAATGTATGTCTTTAATGCTATGAGGTGAATGTGTGCACGCATGTTGTTGATGGGAGGGATAGTGGGGAGATATATGTGTGTTTAAGACACATGTATGTTTAAGAATAAGGCCATTTTGGACTGAGATGTGGAAAAACATTTTCACCACAGAAGGCAATGGAGGCCAACTCACTGGATGTTTTCAAGAGAGAGTTAGATATTGCTTCTAGGGCTAACAAAATCAAGGGATATGGGGAGAAAGCAGGAACGGGGTATTGATTTAGGATGATCAGCCATGATCATATTGAATGGTTGTGCTGGCTTGAAAGGCCAAATGGCCTATTCCTGCACCTATTTTCTATGTATGTGTATATATTTATAAATACACACACACACACACACACACACACACACACACACACACACACACACACACACACACACACACACACACACACACACACACACACACACACACACACACACACACACACACACACACACACACAAAGCCAGAGGACAGAGATGTGTGGTGTGTCCGTCACCATTCCCGTCGTAAACCAGCACCACTGCGTTGCTAATGTTTTCAATGATGATGAATATATATAAATATATGTAGCTGATTGCATTTTCATTTCACTTCCTTTGCCATTGCAGTTTCAAGCACAGGGCAGGCCAAGCCAAGCAGCTCATTACATTTTCACTTCATTTCCATTAACATTGCAGTTTCCAGCACAGGGCAGGCCAAGCCAAACAGCCCATTGCATTTTCAGTTCAATTGCATTGCCATTGTAGTTTCAAGCACTAGGCAGGCCTCGCCAAGCAGCTCATAGCATTTCCACTTCATTTCAATTGCCATTGCAGCTTCAAGCACAGGGCAGGCCAATCCAAACAGCTCATTGCATTTTCAATTCATTTCCATTGCAGTTTCAAGCACAGGGCAGACCCAACAACTCATTACATTTTCAATAAGGGCTAACAAATCATTTAATGCAGGTACATTGCAGACTCACAGTTCAGTTGATACGCAGCCTAGAATGAGGGACATGGCTTCTCTCTTGCGATCTTGCAGAGTGACTGAGTCATGCTCAGGCATCCAAGGTTTTATAGCTCTGTCCCCCCCCCCCCCCCCCCCCCCCCCCCCCCCCCCCCCCCCCATAAGGGCGTTACCTTCATCATGGTGATTAACAGGCAAGCGGATCTCAAGGTTTTTTAAACACTCATAACTTTTTTATTTTTCATTGATGGGAAAAATCCTCAGGGCCTGCTCAGCGGTGGAGAACTGTGAGTAAGATGGCCAAAAATCATAGCGATATATGGTAGCGTTTTTTTCTAAAATCAATATACAGCACAGACAGGAAGTGGTCATGATGATACTTTGTATATATATATATATATATATATATATATTTATATATATATATATATATATATATATAGGTCATATATATATGCCTACTTTGAAGGAGTTCCAACAAGGTGTGTACACTTTGTACACCAACATGGTATGCCTACTTTGAATGAGTAGGTCTGTGACAGGAGTTCTCCACGACCCTCTCTCATTGCACCCCTTCTGTGGTTCCTGCTGCTCTCTTTTTGGAAGGGTCCCGATCCCAAACATCACCTGTCCACGTTCTCCAGAGAAGCTGCCTGATCCCGTTGTGCCTATTTTTGTAGGAACATATTAATATTTTCCTCAAAATAATTAGATTTAATGGCTGTGCTTAGATACAATAGTGGCCTTTAAGATACTTTTGGATAGCGATATAGAGGGGTATGCATTATGGGCAGGCTAATGAGAGTTTGTCTTGGCATCATGTTTAGCACAGATATGGTGGGCAAGAGGAGCAGTTCCTGTGCTGCAACTTTTCTATGTTCTATCATAATTAAGCATGATATGACGTAATTTTAGCAAATGAGTTATTTCACATTTATCCGCTGGATTCCCATATGTATCTAACTGTCACTGACTTTCACAATGTGATATGACTTTAGACTTCAAAGATAATGCGTGGAAACAGGCCCTTATGCCCATCAAGTCCACGCCGACCAGCGATCACCCTGAACACCAGCACAATTCTACACACTAGGATTAATTTACAATTAACCTACAAACCTGTGAGTCTTTGGAATGTGGAAGGAAACCGGGAGACCTGGAGAAAACCCACTCAGTTACAGAGAGAATGTACAAACTCCCTACAGACAGCACTCATGGAAGGGATCGAACCTGGGTCTCTGGCACTGTAAAGGGCCTGTCCCACGAGCATGCAACAGCATGCGGCAAGCGCGACCAAACCGGAAGCGGGGGTCGTGCGGAGGTCGAGTGATCCTGTAAAGGGCCTGTCCCACGAGCATGCAACAGCATGCGGCAAGCGCGACCAAACCGGAAGCGGGGGTCGCGCGGAGGTCGAGTGATCCCGTATGAGTTGACGTGAAGTTTGAGCGAAGTTCGCGGGAAGTTCGCGCTAGGCGTACGCCGTCAAGACGCTGCGAAAGGCGTCAAGATGCTGCATACGGCGTCAAGACACTACGCACGCCCGTCGATGTGGTGCGCACGGCCTCAATGCGGCTGCGGGCCGGCAGGCCGTTGCCGCGCGGAATTTTTGGACAGCGTCAGTTTTTCGGATCCGCGCGCGATGTCGGGACCAGCTCAGCACAACTCCATACGGCTCCGGCGATCGAAGTGGGACCGGCCCCGCGAGGCCGTACGGCTCAAGCGACCACGTAAGGTCACGTTTGCCGCATGGAGTCGCATGCTCGTGGGACAGGCCCTTAAGGCAGCAACTCTACCGCTGCGCCACCGTGCTGCCCCATAAATATCGTTCGGACATTGAAAACCAACACAGCACCAAAGGTGTAGATAGTGGATGAGAAAGTGGAACAACTGATGTAGTGTCAATGGGTGATCGACGGTTGGCATGACCCTGGTGGGCTGAAAGGCCTGTTTCCATGCTGTACCTTTGAACTAGCCTAAACTGGACACAACAGATTCAGTAGAAAAAAGGAACTGCAGATGCTGGTTTAGAACAATAGAACACAAACTGCTGGAGTAACTCAGCATGTCAGGCCTAAATTTGAAAATATTTAATCTTCCTCCTTTTTTGTAGCCAATGAGGTGTGATAAATAAATTAATTTATTCATATTAATTGGATTTAACTTTGCGATGCATTATCTTACTTACACCTTCAGGCAGGTTAGCTTTGTGGCTAGAGTTGATGTTATTACGGGGTCGTGCATGAAACTAAAATTAAATAATGCAAAGTGGGTTGGGTTTTCTGAAATGACCTCAGGTGTATTTGCACTGGGTGAGGTCCTGTGGGAGGGTGGAGGTTTCTTATTATTCAAAGCCTTACTTTAGTCTTCATTGATGCAGTGAACTGCTATTCCTCAGATGCACCAGGGGATTCTTCATGCAACAAAGTAGGTTCATTCGAAGCAACACTGAACTAATTAATGATATAATTAGTTTTTTAATGATGTAATAATCGCCTGCTGCTACTGCACCGTAAGAAACCGGGTTCACTTGCTTTCCAGCTGTTATCCACCATCAGTCAAAAGCAAAAACTGCAGCGTCAAATTTACTTTCTTCTGATACGCCTGCTATTGAATTAAAAGAGGCATTATGCATTTAATTGGGAGATGTTCTCTTAGTTTAGTTTAGATTAGACATACAGAGCGGAAACAGGCCCTTCAGCCCACCGAGTCCACGCCGACAAGCGATGCCCGCACACTTACACCATCCACTTGCGCTGTCCTTCACACTAGGGACAATTTACAATTTTACCAAGCCAATTAAACTACAAACCTGTACGTCTTTGGAGTGTGGGAGGAAACCTGCAGATCCCAGAGAAAACCCTCACAGGTCACGGGGAGAACGTACAGATTTCTCACGGGCAGCATCCGTAGTCAGGATCGAACCCGGGTCTCTGGCGCTGTAAGGCAGCAACTCTACCATTGGCCACCATGTAGCTGCAGCTCAACAAAAATCATGGGGAAGGCACTAATCCTCTTGTCCATTACCAAATAGATTAAAAAAAATTGAATTGAAATGTACAACATGGAAACAGGCCCTGTGGCCCATCGGGTCAACATCGACCATCGATTGCCCACTCACACTAGTTCTATGTTATCCCGCTTTCTGCATCCACTCCCTGGGGACAATTTACAGAGGACAATTGACCTACAAACCAGCACGTTTTTGGGCTGTGGCATCCGAAGGAAACCCATGGGGAGAACATGCACACTTCACACAGACAGCACCCAGAGTCAGGGCTGATCCCGGGTCTGTGGCCCTGTGAGCCTGCAGCTCTACCAGCTTCGATTTCCCTCAAATTAATTAACTAGAAAATTGATTGAAATATCCACGTTGTCCTTCTTCCCTGATTCTAAATCTCCTGTATACATCTCCAGTCCAGCTCTTGCACTGAAGATGTACACAGGAGAGAATACCTTGGGCAGTGGAGCACTCTCTCTATAGGGACCCTAGCAGGTCAGGACGGTAGCTGGTCACAACATTCACAAGCATTTACAGATGGGCAATAACTGTTCATGCTGCTGCTAATAACTTAATACAAAATTAATAAATGGTTCAATGCACACTGTTGGTGGGTGAACGGAATCTCTCTCTTTCCAACCATTAACATGTGAATTAGTGTTAAATACAGTACAAATTATTTCCACCAGTGGAACTGTAAACATAGAAACATAGAAAATAGGTGCAGATCATGGCTGATCATCCAACTCAGTATCCCGTACCTGCCTTCTCTCCATACCCCCTGATCCCCTTAGCCACAAGGGCCACACGTCTAACTCCCTCTTAAATATAGACAATGAACTGGCCTCAACTACCCTCTGTGGCAGAGAGTTCCAGAGATTCACCACTCTCTGTGTGAAAAATGTTTTTCTCATCTCAGTCCTAAAAGATTTCCCCCTTATCCTTAAACTGTGACCCCTTGTCCTGGACTTCCCCAACATCGGGAACAATCTTCCTGCATCTAGCCTGTCCAACCCCTTAAGAATTTTGTAAGTTTCTATAAGATCTCCCCTCAATCTTCTAAATTCTAGTGAGTGCAAGTACAAACTATACAGGCTATTCAAATAGGGGCAGCACGGTGGTGCAGCGGTAGAGTTGCTGCTTTACATCACTAGCAGCGGCGGTGAAGTAGGTTCGATCCCGACCACGGGTGCTGTCTGGACAGATCAACCTACAAACCTGTACGTTCTTCCCGTGACCGTGGGTTTTCCCCGAGATCTTCGGTTTCCTCCAACACTCAAAGACGTACAGGTTTGTAGGTTGATTGGCTTGGTGTATGTGTAAATAGTCGCTAGTGTTAACATGCGGGGATCGCTGGTTGGTGCGGACTCGGTGGGCCGAAGGGCCTGTTTCTGCGCTGCATCTCTAAACTAAATTATAAACGATGTGATCCAAAACTTTAAAATGTGTCAATGATGTGTCACCTAATTCACAAGTTACATCCATCAATCCAAAGATATCAATTTAAAGAGCAACCGAGTGGCATAACTGGTAGAGCTGCCGAATCACAGCATCAGAGACCTCGGTTCGATCCTAACCTTGGGTGCTTTCTGTGTGGAGTTTGCACATTTTCCCTGAGACCACATGGGTTTCCTCTGGGTTGCTCTCGTTTTCTCCCTCATCCCAAAGTGGTGCAGGTTTGTAGGTTAATTGGCCTCTCTAAATAACCAATAGTGTGTAAGGAGTGGACGAGAAAGTGTGATATAATGGAACCAATGTGAAGCACAAACAATGGTCAGCATAAAGTAGGAGGGCTGAAGGGCCTGTTTCCTGCTGTAACACTAAACTAAACTCTAAACTGTACTCTAAACAAAACTAAATAAGTGTTCGGCACGGACTAGAAGGGCCGAGATGGCCTGTTTCCGTGCTGTAATTGTTATATGGTAAATTAAATCTTTACATCAGTCTCAGTTAATACTTGTATGTATCCAAAACTAGGAAGGCCGTCAATGCCCCCTAGAAGAAACAGTTCTAAGACCTCCTCAACCATGAATCTGTTTCCTTAACAAACTGGAACACTTGAGTAAAACTCAAAGTGCTGGAGTAACTCAGCAAGTCAGGCAGCATTTGCCAAGGGGATGGATAGACGATGTTTCAGGTCAGGACCCTTTTTCAGACATTTCTTGGTACACTTCTTGGCTTAATAATTATCTGTGGGTTGAACGGGAAAGCAGACTATTATCTAAATGGTGGCCGATTGGGAAAGGGGGAGATGCAGCGAGACCTGGGTGTCATACTCTCTAGAATTTAGGAGATTGAGAGGGGATCTTATAGAAACTTACAAAATTCTTTAGGGGTTGGACAGGCTAGATGCAGGAAGATTGTTCCCGATGTTAGGGAAGTCCAGGACAAGGGGTCACAGCTTAAGGATAAGGGGGAAATCCTTTAAAACCGAGATGAGAAGACTTTTTTTCACACAGAGAGTGGTGAATCTCGGGAACTTTCTGCGGCAGAGGGTAGTCGAGGCCAGTTCATTGGCTATATTTAAGAGGTAGTTAGATGTGGCCCTTGTGGCTAAGGAGATCAGGGGGTATGGAGAGAAGGCAGGGATGGGATACTGAGTTGGATGATCAGCCATGATCATATTGAATGGCGGTGCAGGCTCGAAGGGCCGAATGGCCTACTCCTGCACCTAATTTCTATGTTTCTATGTTTCTATGAATTCACGTTTAGTTTTATTTGTTTTGGCTGGGGATTGGGTAACATGTGCCCAATTATTGTTGGTCAAATGGGGGACCAATAAGTCGAACTTTAACTCAAATTCTAACCTTCTAATGTGTGAACTTTGGTCACGTCTAAGGTTACAATCCAATAATCTGTATCGGGAATCAATAGAAAAACGGAAAACAAAATGATCCGAAAATGCTCGAATGTATAAAAAAAAAGCAAAGCACTAATGTTGGAAGAACTCAATGCCCGGGAAAACTGAAATACCAGCTGCTTTCAATTTCCACAGATGCTGCCTAACTGGCTGAGTTCTTCCGGCACTTCTGCACTTCCAACCAGTACAAAGCTGACCAGTTACAGTTTTAAAGGAGGCAGATCAGGGCTGACTAATCGACCTGCATTATATAGTTTGACCAAATGAATCATATAATGAGGCTAGACACAAAAAAACTGGAGTAACTCCGCGGGTCAGACAACATCTCTGGAGAAAGGGAATGGGAGATGCTTGGGGTCTTTTCTCCAGAGATGCTGTCTGACCCACGGAGTTACTCCAGCTTTTTGTCTATCTTCGGTTTAAACTATCATCTGTAGTTCCTTCCAATGAGGCTGTTTGCTTTAATGTAAATGTTCAGTCTATTTTCATCATGTATTTACCAAGACTCGGGAGAAGTAGTGGGTGAATGTTGGCAATGAGTTGTGACTTTAGTGAGATTACGTCTCTCCTAGTACAATAAAAATATCCATCCAAACGCCAATATGCCTCTTCCACTCCTTTCTTCCACCTTACACCAAACCCAACTGCTCTCCTTGACTATGGTCATGTCAGCCAGACAACCCCAGGGCATGACATCAACAGAAAATAATTTTTATAAGCCGTGTCTTTGAAAAAAACCCAGACCATTCAGAATAATTGTTCTTCCAGCTTTGCAAACCTCAGAGAAATCACTCTGATCACCAACTAGAATAGCTAAAACATAGTTCAAGGCATCTGTGTATTTTGACCTTTTGATTACTTGTTTTCTAGATCATGTCAAAATAGAAAGATGAAATGAGCAGGATAGATTCATATTGTTCGATAGGGGACCAGGTTATCATTAGTTTCTATATTATCTATGTGCGCCTATCTATATATTACTAAAACTCTGATCTTGACCGCTTTTGGCCCACTTTGCTGCGATTTCCGACAGAACGCCGCTGCCTACGGCCGTCATTTTTGGCCACCTCGCTCAGAGCCCCCCTCCGCCTTGCGGGTGCGGAGGATATTTCCCATCGATGACAAATCAGAGAGATATTAATGTTTAAAAAAATTCACCATTCTCTCTGCTGCCCCTGCTGGAGGGAGGGGGAGGGACTATAAAACCAGGAAGTGGTGTGCCTCAGTCTCTGCAAGATGCATGAATCCAAAGGGTCACATCTCTCTGAGCTCTGAATACCACTGAACAAATGTCTACTCAACTGTGAGTACCCTTAATGTGGTTTGAAAATGAAAATATGGTTTGTTTGAAATAAAAAGGCACTGCCTGCAAATGGTTGTTTGGGTGCTTTGGCTTGAAGTTAAAAGGCACTACTGCAACTGCACTTACTTCCTGTTTGCACTGTAGATTGATTTTTGATAAAATGCTACCACTTACGGCTGCGATTTTTGGCCATCTTACTCACTCCCCCTCAGCTGAGCATGTGCATAGATTTCTTCCCATTAATGAAAAATAAAAGTGTTATCAGTGTTTAAAACATGTTGAGAATCTCTCTCCTGTCAATCATGCCATGAATGCCACACCTTTTCCGGTGGGAGGGGGAGGGGTTATAAAACCTGGAAGTGTGGGTGTGACTCACTCTGCGTGTGGGGGAGGGAGAGGTCACAACTCTGTCTGAGCTGTGAATCAACTGAACACACTGAATGTCTACTGAACTGAGTTTGGAGTTTGGTTTTTGTGTGGTTTTATGGTGGTTTCACCCTGCATGAAATGGTATGAAGCTGCACTTGAATTTGGTGGACTTGCACCCTGCTGAAAGTGGTATGAAACTGCACTTGAATTCCATGGCATTGCACCCTGCTTGAAGTGGTAGGAACATGGATTTGAATTTGGTGGCCTTGCATCCTGCTTGAAATGGAATTTCAAGGAATAGTCACGAGTCAACTGCCAGCCCACCAGCTGTGAGTGAGCTTCCAGCAGATCAGGCTTGAGGGACTGAGCTGCCACCCCTGGAACCCATACCAGCACTCCAGAAAGCCCCCCCCCCCCACTGGCCACCAACATTGGAATTGGTGGAGAGGTGGAATATTGCATCGGGGGACCAGCCCTCCTGTGTGAACATGGGACCCAACGGGTCCCACTTAGTCTAGTATACTATGTATGTATGTCTTGCTGTCCCTGGCTAGGGACCGATTTCTGGAACTCCAAGCCGCAGGAGTTCGACCGCCTCGATACGGGAGCTCAGACCTCTCCGACGTGGGAGCTCGATCACCGGCTGCGGGTAGTTTGATTCCCCCGACTGCGCAAGGAAAGGAGGAAAGAGGAGCCGCTGTGGTGGACGTTTTTTTGTCAAATTTTATGTAGTTGTGTGTTTTGGTGCTTTCTTTTTGTTATAACTGTATGGCAAACCAAATTCCTCGTATGTTGCACAACATACTTAGCTAATAAATTATGATTATGACATATACATACATACACACACACACATATATATAAATACATAGACATATATACACATATATATCTGTGTGTGCGTGCGCATGTATATATATATATATGTGTGTGTATGTATCTATATGTGTGTGTGTGTATTATTATATATATTATATTATAATTTACATAGATATATATATATATATATATATATATATGTATATGTGTGTGTGTGTATATATATATATATATATATATATGTGTGTGTGTATATATATATATATATATATATATATATATATATACATATACATATATATACGTATATATATATATATATATATATATATATATATATATATATATATATATATATATCTATATATATATATATATAATAATACACACACACATATATATATATATATACACACACACACACACATATATATATATACTATGTAAAATATAATATAATATAATCTATAAAATATATATAATATAATATATATAATAATATAAACATACATATATAATATAATATAATAATATAAACACATATATAAATATATATATACACTGAGCTTTTCATGAATGATATTGTTTGCAGAGTACTATGTTTACATATTCTGTTGGGCTGCTGCAAATAAAACACACTTGACTTGACAGAATATTATTCAGTTTGATTAGCAAGACATAGTTGTGTACATGCTTTATCACAGAATGTGTCTATCAATGTGGCACACTGTTGGTTAATCACCATACCTTTGCTTAAAAGCACACGTTTTAAGTGTAGTCATATTTCATTTAGAAAAAAAAACATTAATCCTAACCGGTTGACATTTCTGCTAAATCTCAGGGCAAAAAATATTTCTTAAAGGGACACCAATATGTGCCAAAACTTAAAACAAAGACCTAGTATTTCACAGAGATTGGGTACGGCATAATCAGTGCTGTTTTTCATCACTATACTCTGAGCTTAGTCTTTGTTCAATGTGAAGGATGAAAGTGCCTCTCTTCTCCATGAGGTGTAAAGGCCTTCAATAAATATCTCTGAGCAGCCTGAGGCCACCTCCCAGTAAGCTGCGAGCCAAAACCAAAATTTAAAAAATCATTCACACACTTAAAGAGAGAAGTCTGCAAGATGACAAGAATGCAAAATGGAAACAAATCTGAAACCACAAGATGTTTCCCTCTAAACCTTGAGGTTAAAGCATTTAAAATTTGAAATTTGTTCAATTGCATCAAGTATAAAATGCAATTCCTCATTTGTGTTCATGCCTAATTTTGTCTGGAGTCATTTTTATCTTTATATTTCTGGTGACAAGATTCAACATTATTTCCCTGGATTAAATATTGTTATGGGTTGTGTTCAATATGAGGCCATAAAATAGGCAAAAGCATAGCACATTTCCAAGTGCATCTGCTGGACCAGTTTCCGCTGGTATTGATTCTATTGCAAATTCGGTGAGGCCCTTGAACCTGTATATTTGGGCATCCATCATTCTTCAGGACGTCTATTGTAAATGCACCAGCAGCAAGCAAGAGAGACTGCAGATGCATTAGTAGTTCTTACAGCTTCCTATGAGATATGTGATTGCTTCCTCCCACAAAGTCCCCACCCAAGGATCAAGAAAGAACTAATCCACGGTAATCCATTGACACTCCCTACATACATGGTGGCACAGCAGTAGAGTTGCTGCCTCACAGCGCCAGAGACACGGGTTCGATCCTGACTACGGGTGCTGTCTGTATGGAATTTGTGCGTTCTCCCTGTGACCGCATGGGCTTTCTCCGGGTGCTCCGGTTTCCTCCCACACTCCAAAAACGTGTGGTCTGTAGGT
Organism: Leucoraja erinaceus; assembly: GCF_028641065.1. Classification (NCBI taxonomy): domain Eukaryota; kingdom Metazoa; phylum Chordata; class Chondrichthyes; order Rajiformes; family Rajidae; genus Leucoraja; species Leucoraja erinaceus. The sequence goes on from NC_073390.1 coordinate 51,523,725, forward strand.
TAATTGGCTTTGGTAAAATTGTAAATTGTCACTAGTGTGTATAGGATAGAGTTAATGTGTGGGGATCGCTGGTTGGCACTGACCTGGCCGGCCGCAGGGACTGTTTCTATGCTGTGTCTCTAAACTAAACTAAAAGGATCGCCTCTCCCCTCAGCCCCTTCACAAACCTCTCCCTAAGGTTCTATTACCTACAAGTTTTCATCCTAAGGCTCCCACAGTTACGGCCCTCTAGTACATGTCCACATTGGGTGGGCGGCACGACCTTGGGGGGGGGGGGCGGGGGGTGGGGGGGGAAACTTTTAAAGCTTTCCCTGCACGGGGACCCAAGCTTTTCCCTGTCGGGTCTCCGTTATCGTTGGGGCCTAGCGCCGTGGAACGTCCTCCAATCGGAATGACCTGGGGGCTCAAGTCACGGAGCCTGCGGAGCTGCGGACCTACCATCATGGAGCTGGCCGGCTTCAGAGCATGGAGAGCTGCGGTGACGCGCGGCTGCGACCCGACTCCGGTGTATGGTGACACCGGGAGCTCGCGGGTCCCCGGTGGGAGAACGCTTTGCGGGGCACCGGCAACGGCGACTTCTCCCGCCCGAATTGCGGGGTTGGGAGTGACCTGGAGCGGGGCCTTACATCGCCCGGCGCGGCTTTAAATTGCCGTGGACTTGCTAGCGCCCGCCGGGGGCCTTGACTTTGACATCGGGAGAAGAATGGAGAGCAGGGGAGAGACAAGACTTTGCCTTCCATCACAGTGAGGAGGAGATTCACTGTGATGGATGTTTATGTGGATTGTGTTGTTGTGTGTGTCTTGGTTCTTTTCTTGTATGACTGCAGAAATCAAATTTCGTTTGAATCTCATGTGAAGTTCAAATGACAAATAAATGGTATTGTATAGTATTGCCGGCCATTAGGGGATGTTCAGCAACTCGTTGAACTGGTTTAATCAAGGCTCAAGGACCCAACTCCACTCTGCTAATTGGAACAAACCAATTAAGATAAGAATATGTAGCTGTCACTATAGCCTTTTGGCAAAACTGGAGCAAATCTCACTGGCGTGGATCAGATGTAGCTGTTTCAACTTCAGTGAGACTTGAATTTTAACATTTATGCTGCCAAATGCAGAATTTGGGGATTTAGTGAGTCACAGGTGTGTCCACTGTGGATTCCACATGGATTCCATTGGTGAGGCTAACTCTTGCAGGTAAATCACCTCTGTTTCTACAGTTTGCAGCAGGTTAGCCATAGTGTAGGTTCAGTCTGAGTGATCTGAAAATTACTTTATTTTAGTTTGATGTTCATAATTGTGTAAACGTATATTTATGTCCTTTTAATTATCTTTATTATTTTGAAATCTTTTGAATAAAGGGTGGTACGGTGTCACAGCAGTAGAGTTGCTGCCTTACAGCGCCAGAGACCCGGGTTCAATCCTGACTACAGGGTGCTGTCTGTACGTTCTCCCTGTGACCTGTGTGGGTTTTCTCTGGGAGCTCCGGTTTCCTCCCACACTCCAAAGAGGTTTGTAAGCCAATTGGCTTTGTAAAATTATCCCTAGTGTGTTAGTTGCTGGTCGGTGTGGACTAGGTGGGCCGAAGTTTCTGCTGTGTATCTCTGTATCTCTCAACTAAGTGTAATTTTGTAAAATATTTACATCAATTTTAATAGTTCCATAATATATCTAAACGTCAACGTTTTTTTTCAAATCCATTAAAATGTGAATGTACAAAATAATTTGTGGATTAAATAAGGTGAATGTGTTGAAACATAGAAACATAGAAATTAGGTGCAGGAATAGGCCATTCGGCCCTTCGAGCCTGCACCGCCAATCAATATAATCATGGCTGATCATCCAACTCAGTATCCTGTACCTGCCTTCTCTCCATACCCCCTGATCCCTTTATCCACAAGGGCCACATCTAACTCCCTCTTAAATATAGCCAATGAACTGTGGCCTCAACTACCTTCTGTGGCAGAGAATTCCAGAGATTCACCACTCTCTGTGTGAAAAATGTTTTTCTCATCTCGGTCCTGAAAGATTTCCCCTTTATCCTTAAACTGTGACCCCTTGTTCCGGACTTCCCCAACATCGGGAACAATCTTCCTGCATCTAGCCTGTCCAACCCCTTAAGAATGTTGTAAGTTTCTATAAGATCGCCCCTCAATCTTCTAAATTCTAGCGAGTACAAGCCGAATTAGAGCCTTTTTACCAGGGTGGGGGAATGAGGAACTATTGAGTACAGGTTTAAGGTGTGAGGGGAAAAGATGGAAAGAAACCTGAGGCACAATGTTTTCACTCAGTGCGTAGTGGGTGTGTGAAGTGAGCTGCCAGAGGGGGTAGTTGAGGGGGGTACACTGACAACATTTAGAAGACCTTTAGACAGATACATGGATAGGTAAGGTTGAGAGGGGTATGTGCCAGATAAGTGGGACTGGATTAGATGGGACATCTTGGTTAGCATGGAAGAGATGGGCCGAATAATCTGTTCCATGCTATATGACTCTTTGAATCTATCAACTATGACATGTTTTTACAGGGGCACTGTGGAGTCTGTACTTACGTACTGCATGAACACCTGGTACTCCAACTGTAACTACTCAGTCAGGAAGTCTCTGCAGAGGGTAGTGAGGGGAGCAGAGAGGATCATTGGTGTCTCCCTACCCTCGGTACAAGAACTGTTCCAGAGCCACTGCCTGAAAAAAGCACTGAGCACAGCAAAGGACACACTGCACCCACTCCACACACATCTAGATCTCCTGCCATCAGGAAAGAGATACCGTAGCATCAAAGCCCGGACTACCAGACTACTAAACAGCTTCCTGCCACAGGCTGTGAGGCTGCTAAACAGTCACTCCACCTGATTCTGCTGCGTTTGCACTGACAATTTAATAACTGGCACTGAGTAATAACTCTGGCACTGGCTCAGGCCACTTAAATCAGCTGCCCTGGACATTTTATGACTGTTTTTTACTTGTATTTTAATGTTGCTTTTTTTCTAACCTGCACTTTTTTTCAAACTATTCGTACTGTTTTTTTTTATCAGGAACTGGATTGTTTTTTTATCGTTTTTATTTATGTGTGAAATGTTTAAGTTTTTATGTGCGATGCTCCGGTATTCCCTGGGAAACGTCTTCTCATTTTGCACTGTACAATTGTTGCTTTGCAAGATGACAATAAAAGGATGACAATGATAATGTTTTCCTGAATACTCGAGGCATTGGATACATACATTTCTCAGCATCCAATGATTGATTAGTACAGGCGTCCGAGATTATGGGGGGAAGGCAGAAGAATGGGGTTAGGAGCGAGAGATAGATCACCCATGATTGAATGGGGGCAGAATAGGCTTGATGGGCTGAATGGCCTAATTCTACTCCGATCACTTGTAACCTTATGACTTCTAACCTCACGCATACCCCATGGAGGGCCGTATAGCTGTGATCTCGAGTGTACCATCTTAGCATGGGGCATTCCTGAGGTCTGAGGAAACGTTGGTGCCGAGATCCTGCTGCCTGACTTGAACATGAAGAAGGCTACACATTTGGCTCTCTGTTTTGGGATCAGGTGTGTGAGGGCAAAGAGGACCAGTGGATTCAATAGACAATAGACAATAGACAATCGGTGCAGGAGTAGGCCATTTGGCCCTTCGAGCCAGCACCGCCATTCAATGTGATCATGGCTGGTCATCCCCAATCAGTACCCCGTTCCTGCCTTCTCCCCATATCCCCTGACTCCACTCTGGGTATTGACAAGGTTTCTCTGGGTAACTAATGTGTGCGGAGAAGCAAGATACAGCCCTGCTCTTGTCAGTCTGATGAATGTTCTCGATACAATGCGGATCTTCAGTGCCCTATGCCAGAAGGCTTTGGGTTATTATTTTTTTGATGAGCGAGATCAAGTTATTCAAACTGCTTGACTACATCTGCTTTGAGAAAAGGTCACTGTGCCCTTTGCCTGACTCTTGCATTATCAGCTGATAAATGAGGACTGACATCTTAATTCACTCCAGTTTAAAGGTTATACGGAGAGTCTGAGTACATCTGAGCTGACACCAGGATGATACCATGTAGGAGAAATAACTTCACAGTTGATTCCCACTCGCACTGAAGGTATGAGGTGTTGCTGTATAGAGTGTTCACTTCAGGAAATCCACACTGTCCTTCCACTGGTGTGGGACTTTATTTCAATTCAATGATTGAAACGGCATGGTGGCACACTGGTAGAGTTGATGCCTCACAGCGCTTGCAGTGCCAGAGACCCGGCTATGTGTTTGTGCGTTCTCTTGTGTTAATTGGCTTGGGTTTGTATACTTGGTATAAATGTAAATTGTCCCTAGGCTTGTATTAATATACGGGGAACAGGATTGGTGTGGTCCGAAGGACCTGATTCTGCGCTGTATCTCTAAACATAGAAACATAGAAACATAGAAATTAGGTACCGGAGTAGGCCATTCGGCCCATCGAGCCTGCACCGCCATTCAATATGATCATGGCTGATCATCCAACTCAGTATCCCGTACCTGCCTTCTCTCCATACCCTCTGATCCCCTTAGCCACAAGGGCTACATCTAACTCCTTCTTAAATATAGCCAATGAACTGGCCTCGACTACCCTCTGCGGCAGTGAGTTCCAGAGATTCACCACTCGCTGTTTGAAAAAAGTTCTTCTCATTCTCGGTTTTAAAGGATTTCCCCCTTATCCTTAAGCTGTGACCCCCTTGTCCTGGACTTCCCCCATCGGGATCAATCTTAAGCTCGAGCCTGTCCAAACCCTAAGATCCCCCCTCAATCTCCTCTAGAGACTAAACCCCTATCCAGTCTTTCTTCATAAGACATCTAAACTAAAAACTAAACTAAATGGCAATACTGTATATCCTGGATTTGCTCCAAAAAATGTTGGATAAGTTAACCTGCATAAGAGAGTCATCCCCTCTCAATCTAGAAACCTAAATTCTAGAGAGTAGGTGCAGGAAACCAAGTCGGCCCTTCAGCCTGCACCGCCATTCATAAGACAGTCCTAAACTAAACTAAACTAAACTAAATGGCAATACTGTATATCTCTGGATTTGCTCCAAATGAAATGTTGGAGTATTTAACCTGCATAAGATAGTCATACTGGTCTGGCATATCCTTCTGAGTTTATGGTGCACAACAAATTGATTTTCATTCTATTTCTTTATTGCTTACGATTCCAAATATTTTGAAGTTAAAACTTATTTTAGCGTGCATGATCTCACTATCCAGAGGGTCAGGGGTGTTACATCGCTGCAGAGATGCTGGTGAACTAATGACAGCAAGCTATGACAGAAACCATTCCATTCCCGATCATTGATCCACACCCATACATGTTTACAGGTACAAAATATTCGGAAACGGGTGACAGGGTCCAAGTCAAGTCAAGTCAAGTCAAGTTTATTTGTCGCATACACATACGAGATGTGCAGTGAAATGAAAAGTGGCAATGCTCCCGGACTTTGTGCAAAACAACAAACAAACAAACAACCAAACAAACTACAAACAGAATGGAACAGAATCACATATTATTTTACATATTAAATATTGTGGGCGGAAGGAAAAAGGGAAAAAAAACAGCTCTTTAAAAAAAAAAGTACTATGGGGAGAATGGGGTTGCGGGGGGAAGATAGATCAGCCATGATTGAATGGCAAAGTAGACTTGATGGGCCGAATGGCCTGATTCTGCTCCTATCATTTATAAACTTATGAAAGCAGACAAAAATAAAATTGTGATACACAATTAGTCAATATAAACATGAAAACACACACGTTTGTTTAAAAGACCAGGGCATTGGGGGATCTTGGTATTGCCTATCCAGGTTCCATGTTCTCCAGAGATGTTGCCTGACCCACTGAGTTACTCTAGTCTTGTTTCTTGGAAACCAGCATCTGCAGCTTTGTTTAGTTCCGTTTAGAGATACAGCAAGGAAACAGGCCCTTCAGCCCACCGATTCCGCGCTGACATTCAACCACCGCACACTCCTATCCTACACACAATGGGGACAATTTACGATTCTAGCCAAGCCAGTTATCCCACAAACCTGTACGCCTGTGGAGTGTGGAAGGAAACCGGAGCACCCGGAGAAAACCCACGCTGGTCACATGGAGATCGTACCGATGGCACCCGCAGTCAGGATTGAACCTGGGACTTTGTCGCTGCAAGGCAGCAACACTGCCGCTGTGCCACCGTGCCTTATGTTGGAGGCAGACGCCGAACTGGCATTATTTGCAAAGCACGACAGTAGATGGTAACATTTGGATATTTGTGTTCAGTTGCGTGAATGTCTTTAACCTGAGGGTTTTGTAGCATCTAAGTATAAAGACTGGAAACTGTCATTAGTCCCACTGTTATTCTGACACAATTTCTGACCCAAGGTTCCTGTGATCTGACTTCAAAGCTGCATTTGGAGAGGACGATAATTAACTTGGCTGAATGATTGGATTACGGTTCATTGTGTTGATCTAGGTTATCCATTATCAGTGCATTGACGTTTTTAAGGGGCTTTGTTAATGCATAACATTTATGGTAGATTCTTCAATCATGTAATTAATTAATTTGGTCTTACATTTCAGGTAGAAATATCTTTGCAATGGTTCAAATTATTATGCCTGGACTAATTGAAAATATAAAGATTCTGATGAATGCCGACGCTCTGGTAATTATCCACCTGTTTTACAGTTCGTTTTCCATTATCTGTCGGGAGCTTTCACAGAATAGAGGCTGTTTAATATTCCGCTCCGCTCCTGACTGAGTGAGAGACTTTGTCCAGATCCATTTGAAGTCCATCCTCAAGCTGGTTAAAAAGAAATTGGTTCAAAATGAGTTTCTGTGAGTTGTTTAAATTCATGATTCACACTGGTCTGGTGTTATCAATAACTCGATGAAGATGCCACACAACAGACTTCCTCTCATCGCTATTTCAATTTTGATTAATCTATATATCATCTGATGGTCGGTGTTTGGATTTTTGTTTTTGCGTTTTGTTTTACATTTGTATTTGAGATATATATGTATATATATATATTTATCTTTCCATTCTCTAAATGGCCTCTTCTTTCATCTTATTAATTTGCTCTGTCCTATCTTTTTTTGCTCACCATTTTTCATCAATTCATTCATCATCCCCCCAGTCTTTGTTTTCCATAATGAAAATAGATTTGTGCATTTGAAAGGTTTTAAAAAAACAAGGCGATGAATGACATATTCCATGGAAAATATTTTCTGTGATCATTGACCTATCGCAGAGATGACTTGCCTTTATTAAATTAGTTTTCTATCTGGGCTCTCTTTATAAATACTCTGTTCTAAGCAGATTACTGGAGTGATTGATTTTAATTTGGCTGTTAAAATATATTGAGTTGATCAGCACATACCACAGGCTCAACGTACCAACCAGTGATATGCAACCATTTCTGTTACAGATGCAGCAAAAAAAAAAGGAAAAAAAACCTAATTGATTGCAGGAAAGTCAAAGGAAAATGTCTGGATGTCCTTGTTACATATAATGTCAATGTAAGTTCACCAAGCTGCTTGTTAAAATGCAGTATTGATTTTACGGTTATGAATTATAGTTTAATAAATTAATTGCACGGCAAGAACAGAAACACAAAACCTGCAGGGATTAAGAAAAGATCATGTTTTAAAAGTCTAATTTCTTTCTTTTTTCCCTCTCTGTGGAAAATCAATGACCGGCTCACAGTTTGTGAATGACCAGACACTTCAGGGTATAAGGTTCTTTAGTGCACTAAGAGCAACTGAGAGAAGGTGCGTTAGTTCACTACTGATCCCGCTCCATCTGTTTTGTACTCCCCTTGAAAATGAAGCAGAAACATCCAGTCTCCTTGGTAAAAAGTGACTTTAGGACAGGCTCTAGGGTAGGTAGAACACACTTGTGTTGAAGGAAAAGTAATTATCTACATAGATGTGTTTCTTAAACAAAGTAACATAAGAATAAGTGGGGCAGCAGTAGAGTTGCTGCCTTACAGTGCCAGAGACCCAGGTTCAATCATGACCACGGGTGCACTCTGTACGGAGTTTGTACGTTCTCCCCGTGACCTGCGTGGGTTTTCTCTGGGACCTCCGTTTCCCTCCCACACTCCAAAGACGTATGGGCTTGTAGGTTAATTGGCTTGGTATAAATGTAACTTATCCCTAGTGTGTGTTGGATAGTGTTGATGTGCGGGGGAGCATTGGTCGGTATGGATTCAGACGGCCAAAGGACATAAAATGTTGGGTGGCACGGAATTTCTTACAGCTGAATGAGAACAAGTCATCTTATTTTTGTCCCCCTGACTCCATCAAAGTGATTACCAGCAGCCTTGGCAACTTCTCCACCCTCGTCAAAAACCTTGGTGTGATATTTGATTCTGCCTTTAAGTTTGACAAGCAATTCAATTCAGTAGTAAAAGTCAGTTTCTTCCAGCTTCGTATCATGTCCAAAATAAAACCGTTCCTCTCATTCAAAGATCTGGAGAAAGTAATCCAGGCTTTTCTGTCCTCTTGCCTGGACTACTGCAACTCCCTGTATACTGGGATCAGCCAGTCATCCCTGCCCCAACTGCAACTGGTCCAGAACGCCGCAGCCAGGCTCCTGACAGGTACCAGGAAGAGGGACCATATGACCCCCATTCTGGCCTCTCTCCACTGGCTGCCAGTACGGTTCACAGTTGATGTTAAGGTTCTCCTCTCTTTGTCTATAAAGCCCTAAACGGGCTTGCTCCCCCCTATATCACAGACCTCCTTACCCCTTTACCTCCAGGTCCCACTGGTCGGCTGACTTGGGACTCCTGATTGTCCCGCGATCTAAACTTAAGCTCAGCGGTGACCGTGCCTTTGCTGTTGTGGCCCCTCGACTGTGGAACAGCATCCCCCTCCGTATCAGATCTGCCCCCTCCATCGGCTATTTTAGGTCCAGGCTCAAAACTTATTTTTATTCACTAGCGTTTGAATCCCCCTGATGTGGCTGGTCTTTGTTTTGTGTCTTTGAGGTGGTTATTTGTACCTGTGTGCTGTGTGTATTCCTGTGTGTGTCTGGGTCTTTTTGTGATTTTAGCTACCTGCTCTGCTCTGTACAGCACCTTGGTCAACGTGGGTTGTTTTTAAATGTGCTTTATAAATAAATTTGATTTGATTTGATAAACATCAGTGGGTATCATGAACGTACCAGACCACTAGTAGTTCTAATAAACGTACCCCCTCTGCCACCCAACTGTACAATGTTTACATGAACTTTCATCTTTATGTTTCAAATCTTTTAAATATTTAGTTCTGCTCTGTGATTGAAGTTGAAATCAAAAACCTCCTCTCTCTGACTTTACAGTGGTCATCTTTAGTTTAGTTCAGAGATATAGCGAGGAAACAGGCCCTTCTGCCCACCGAGTCCATGCCAACCAGCACTCCCTGCACACTAACAATGTCCTACACACACTGGCAGCAAGTTTTTACAATTATATCACGCCAATTAGCCTACAAACATGCACGTATTTGGAGTGTGGGACAAAACCGGATCTCCCGGAGAAAACCCACACAGGTCACGGGGAGAACGTGCAAACTCCGTACAGACAGCACCCGTAGTCAGGATCGAACCACGGTCTCTGGTGCTGTAAGGCAGCAACTCTACCGCTGTGCCACCGTGCTGCCCCAAGACTGAATTAGTGTGAGACTAAAGGGGCTGTCCCACTGCGGCGACCTAATTGGCAAGTTTAGAAGAGTTTGCCCTCGACTCATACTCGCAGCATGGTCGACACGTGGTCCTAGGAGGTCTTTGTAACTCTCCTTCATGCTCGAGAGTAGTCCCCGCGTACTCGAGGCCTCAGCTAGGTCGTGGCGTTTTTTTCAACATGCTGAAAACTGCCCGCGAGTAAAAAAAGATCTCCATGGAAAAAATCGATATTTTTTTTTATTCATAAGTTTAGTCGAAGTAGGTCGTAGTAGGTCGGCATGTTATTCGTAGGTAAGCGAGGGTAGTCAAAGGTAATCTAAGGTAGTCGAAGGTAGTCGTAGATAGTCTTCAACATAGTCGAAGGGAGGTCAAAGGAGGTCGTCTTCACTCTCCACTATTCGGAGTCCAATTTTCCCGAAGCTAGTCTTCAACATAGTGGAAGGAGGTCTTCAACATAGTGGAAGGAGGTCTTCAACATAGTGGAAGGAGGTCTTCAACATAGTGGAAGGAGGTCTTCATGATACTTTTTCAAACTCTCCTAAACTCTTCTAAACTCGCCAATTAGGTCTCCGCAATGGGACAGCCCCTTTACTCATGTCGAACGTTCCACTTTTTAAAATTCTTAGACAATGCTGAGTCAGCTGTTCTCAGCCAGCGTTTTGGGTTACTGGGCAACATTTCTGAGCAGAAGCAAGAAGCAAATATCAAAACATGCCGTATTAGGAAAATAAATAAAATCTAATCGTATGATGTAAAGGCCACGAATTATAAATAAACTTATGGTAGTTCCCTGAGACAGTGTCATAGTCTTACTAAAATTATCATCACTCCATTCGTAAAACATTACTTTGATATATATATATAAGATTCAAAGCCATTATTTTTCAGTGGAGTCGAATAGTGGGTTATGATTTAAGTACAAAGGGGCTAAGAGCTGGTACTGTTAAAATACACCCTGTCATGCTTTATTGCATCAAGCAGTAAATGGGAATCGAGATTGTGAAACTGAAAGATTCCTAAAAAAAAAAAGAGAATTTAACTGTTCCATTTTAATCAGTATTAGTCCAAAGTAGCAGTAAGTGAAGACATGCTTTGTTAAAATCATTTGATATTGTAGAACCAAAGAGTCCTATTTTGATCATATGTGCAAGTCATTTCATTCTTTCAACATGTGAATTAGTGTTCAATACAGCACGTTATTTCCACCACTGGAGCTTTAAATTTACCAGGCTTTTCTAATAGGTGGTGCAGCAGTAAAGTTGCTGCTTTAAAGTGCTTACAGTAATGATCCTGGCTACGGCTGCTTATGTGTATGGAGTTTGTACCTTCTCCTCGTGACCTGTGTGTGTTTTTTCGGTTTCTTCCCACACTTCAAAGATGTACAAGTTTGTAGGTTAGTTGGCTTGGTACGAACGTACAAAAATATCCCTAGTGTGTTGCAGGATGATGTTAGTGTGTGGGGATCGCTGGTTGGTACGGACTCGGTGGGCCGAAGGTCCTGTTTCTGCACTGTAGAACATAGCATATAAAAATAGTTGCAGGAGGGGGCCATTCGGCCCTTCGAGCCAGCACCGCCATTCATTGTGATCATGGCTGATCGTCCCCCATCAATAACCCGTGCCTGCCTTCTCCACATATCCCTTGACTCCACTAGCCCCTAGAACTCTATCTAACTCTCTCTTAAATCCACCCAGTGACTTGGCCTCCACTGCCCTCTGTGGCAGGGAATTCCATAAATTCACAACTCTCTGGGTGAAAAAGCTTTTTCTCACAGTCTTAAATGACCTCCCCTTTATTCTAACTAACTATTCTAACCATGTATTTCTAAACTAAACCAGTGATTCTTCAATTTCACTAGTTATCGCATTTAACCCCTGGTTTAGCACAGAGATTGTCTAATGTCCTTTCATATGTTGAAGGTAGTTATGTGTCTAACGGTGAACAACTCAATGAGAAAGAGAGGGCACAGGGTGGGTAAATGTTGCAGTTCTGTGCCAGGTTTTGAACAGAGGTATCAGCAGTTCGACAAAGAACTCCCAACACTTTCCAGCACAAGAACCGGCAAGTTTGGGATTCCTGTCTAAGGGAAGACAGATGCAGAAAGTCCAGCCTTGCTGACAGATGTTTGCTAGCAGTTCTATAACTGCACTCTGTTGATGGAACGTGAAGTTATGCAAGTTCCCCACACTTTAGATGGAGAAATTCCTCTTCCATGATTTGATATCAGTGGCGGAAAATGGTGGTGAAAGATTAAGATAAATGCCAATGTTCTCGGATTATTTGAATGTTCTTAAATAGTTTAAAAATGTTTTTTTTTTGGTATCATGGATTTTTTTTATTCGATGTTATTTATTTAGTGTTAACAAAGTGACCCGGGTTCGATCCTGACTATGGGTGCTGTCTGTGTGGAGTTTGCACATTCTCCCTGAAACTGCGTGGGATTTCTCCGGGTGCTCTGGTCTCCTCCCACTCTCCAAAGATGTACAGGTTTGGACGTAGATTGGCTTCTGTAAATTATCCCTGGTGTATAGGATAGAAATAGTGTTTGCTTGTCGGCATGGATCCGGTGGGTCAAAGGGCCTGTTTCCAAGCTGTCATTTTAAACTAAGCTAAACTATTTGGAGGGTATAGTTTAGTGACTTGACAACAGATATCTTGGTGCCTTCCTCAGCTGGGCAAGCCCTCAGCTTCCTTAAGATTGGATTTGCAAGCAACACTGGCCTGATCGCCTCTGTCCTTAAATGTCTAGCTGTTAGACGCGGCTAAAGTAAGGGGGATTGATGGTTGACTGCTAACATGAAACCAAAACCAACAAACATAGAGATCAGGAATATAAAATGTCTGTACAGAAAAGACCAGCAATCCCTCCTAGATCTCCATCCGTTAAGTCTGGTTTTATAACACCGTTTATATTTTTCAAATTGTCTCTCCATTTCTTCTCCGCATAATAATAATAATAATAATAATAATAATAATAATAATAATAATAATAATAATAATAATATATTTTATTGTTATTGCACATAGTTGCAACAAGGTTTGGTATGCAGCTTCCATCCGATGTCATAACTTAAACAACTAATACAATTTAGACACCCAGAGAAACATGATTTATATTAAAAAAAAAACTAAAACAGTAAAACAGTCTAAAGTGCAAATATGTCTGTGCCGGGTCGATGTGCGTGAATACAATTTATGGAGGTGGGGGAGGGTGGGGGGGGGGGACTCAGCAGGGCCGGTTCAGAACCGCTATAGCTCTGGGAAGGAAGCTGTTCCCGAGTCTGGAGGTGCGGGCGTAGAAGGCCTTGTAACGCCTGCCGGAAGGTAGAAGTTCGAACAGACTATTGCAAGGGTGTGAGGAGTCCCCTCTACATTGGGGACCTGGGGTGGAGGATATTGCACCGAGGTGTTCCCTGCAACCTGTTTCTCTCGCGGTTCACAGACTCGCCAGCCGCCTGCCACTTTTGCGGGCTGGAAGAGTCTGTGTACCACGTGTACATGGAGTGCGTGAGGCTGCAGCCACTGTTTGAATATCTAAAGGGGCTGCTCCTTGCCTTCTGGCTGCATTTTACACCCACCATCCTCATCTTTCGACACCCTGTGCATAGGGGAGAGGGTAGGGCTGAAGATGTCCTGGTTGGGTTGCTCCTGGGCCTGGCCAAGCTGGCCATCCGCGAGTCACGGCGCCAGACGGTGGAGGGCTCTATTCGAGCCGGCTGCCTGCCCCTTTTCAGGGGTTACGTCCATGGGATTAGAAAGGGAATACGCCCTGTCTACAGGCACCCTGAGGGAGTTCCAGGACCGCTGGGCACCGCAGGGTGTTGCATGTATCCTCAATAAGGATTGTATCATAGTTGTATAGTAGTTTATTATGGATACATGTTTGTATTGTATTATGGTGGTGGGTTCTGGCTTGTTTTATTGTAGTGTAAATATTATTTTTAATAATTGAATAAATTTTGTTGAAAAAAAAAAAAGGTGTGAGGAGTCTTTGTGGATGCTGACGGCCTTCCTGAGGCACCGTGTGTAGTAGATGCTCTCCACGGTTGGTAGCTGTGTCCCAATAATCTTCTGCACCCTGTGGACGACGTGCTGAAGAGCGCGACGCTCCTCGATTTAGTTTAGTTTAGACATACAGCGTGGAAACCTGCCCTTCGGCCCATTGAATCCATGCCCACCGTCGTCGTTCACCTGTTTACACTAGTTCTATGTTATCCCACTATCTCATGCACTCCGTGCACACCAGGGGAATTTTACAGAGGCCAATGGATCTACAAATCCGCACGTCTTAGGGATGCGGGAGGAAACCGGAGCGCCCGGAGGAAACCCCACACGGTCACAGGGTGAACATGGAAACTCCACACAAACAGCATTCCAGTTGTGGATTGAACCCGGGTTTGTGGCACTGTGGGGCAACAGCTCTACCAGTCACCCCACTGTGATGCCCTAGGCTTAGAGAATGCCAATGCATTTTTTGCTGTTTAACTGACCGAAATAAAATGTATTGAAATAACTCTTTGGCCATCGTCTATCAGATGAAAATCGGATGGGAGAAAAATATAAAAACTATCTTTCATGATTCAATGTAAAATATATGTTCAGTGTATAGGCATTGTAGAAAAAAATGTTTGATCATATCACTATTCATTCCCCATGTCATATTATTTGACATAAATGTCAACATATGCCACCTGATATTTACATCTCTGCCTTGCAGTAGAGCATAAATAATCTGTGTGATGCTTTATATGTCCACAGATCAGGTAAAACCCAGTTTCATTTTATAAAAGGTGACATTTCAGCTCAGTTGAAAGAAAATGTATTTCCGAGTCGGAAAGTTGTGGGATGGACCTCACCATGAACAATGGCTAACTTTATGGAGCAGTGTTGACATTGCGCTGCTCTGTCAGAGGATATAATGCAAAACTATGCCCTTGTTCAACTCCTGCAGAGACTGTAGTGTTCATCTCGAGCTCAGCTATATAATGCTTGGTTACTCACTCGTTTTAATACCTTTGCACGAGGTTTTCTGTATTAAAAATGTCTATTGTATTTACCAACATAATGTTTAGAACTGCACATCAGAAGTAAACTGCGGTGGACACTGAGGAAATATTAGACAAAAGTTTTTTTTCACACAATGCAAATGATAATATTACTTTGGAAAAAGTAATAGGGGCGGCACGGTGGTGCAGTGGTAGATTGCTGCCTTTATGCCCCTGTCCCAATTAGGAAACCTAAGGAGACTTTGTGCCCCACCCAAGGTTTCCGTCCCGGAGGTTGCAGGTGGTTCCCGGAGGTTGCAGGTGGTTGCCGGAGGTTGCAGGTACTGATTTGGACTGTTTATTCTGCTTAACTCTGGGAGGAGGTACCACTGCATGAAGAGCGGGAGAACCAGGTTCTGCAACAGCTTCATCCCCCAGGCCATAAGATTACTGAACAATCAACAAAACTGAGGCTAGAACTTTTTAAATATCCACACTTTTTAAAAACTTTTTTATATATATTTATTTTACAGAACCATGCACATGAGGCATTTTTATGGACGCACCTAGAACTTTTTACTATTACCTGATTTTAGAGAGTCAAATGCAACGAAATTTCGTTCAAGGTGCACTGTGTCTAGGTGTATATCTGAATGACAATAAAGTTTTCATTCATTCATTCAGGTAGTGGAAGCGGGTGACAAAAACCTCTGGGAACCGCACGGAAACCTTGGGTGCGGCATAAAGTCTCCAGAGGTTTCCTAAGTGGGACAGGGGCATTCCCGAGACGCAAGTTCGATCCCGACTACGGGTGCTGTCGACACGGAGTTTGTACCTTCTCCCCATGACCGCGTGGGTTTTCCCCGGGTGCTCCGGTTTCCTCCCACGCTCCAAAGACGTGCATGTTTGTAGGTTTATTGGCTTCGGTGAAGGTTATAAACTGTCCCTAGTGTGTAGGATAGTGTTAGTGTATGGGAATCGCTGGTCAGCGCGGATTCGGTGGGTGGAAGGGGTCTAATTCCGCGCTGTATCTCTAAACCAAAAAAACAAAACTATGATGATCTTAATTTCCATCCTGGCTTCACATCTACATGGAGAATAACTTTATTCAGTGGCAACCTCCCCTGTTGCGAGCAAAGTCAGGGTGCGAATTGATCAAACTGCTGATGAGAAAATTCATTACTTGGTACATTTACGAAAATATAAAATAATTACACACAGTGACATCAAGGTTTGAGAGATGTGAATTTAACTGCTTTAGAAACTCCAGCAGCAGCGGTTGACCTACACTAGGCACCTCAACGTTTCACTGTATTGAATTCATGCTGACACTACTTAGTTGCAATCACTTCAATTGGACGGTATCTGAATGGGAACAAGAACCAGCGAGAAGTCACTGGTTATAAACAAAATCTATAAATAAATGATAATATGAAGATAAATGAAAACTCCAGAAATATCAATTGTGAATGCATTATTCATTAAAACTGAAAGACCGGACGGAGTTCTGGGACTGCTTTAAAGGTGAAATAGTCGCTTTAGCCTGGGATAGAAACAAAAAGCTGGAGTAACTCAGACAGTCTGAAGAAGGGTCTCAACCCGAAACATCACCTATTCTTTTTCTCCAGAGATGCTGCCTGACCAGCTGAGTTGCTCCAGTCAATCTTCAGTTTAAACCAGCATCTGCAGTTCCTTCCTACATAGAGAGTGGTGAATCTCTGGAACTCTCTGCAACAGAGGGTAGTCGAGGCCAGTTCATTGGCTATATTTAAGAGGGAGTTAGATGTGGCCCTTGTGGCTAAGGGGATCAGGGGTATGGAGAGAAGGCAGGTACGGGATACTGAGTTGGATGATCAGCCATGATCATATTGAATGGCGGTGCAGGCTCGAAGGGCCAAATGGCCTACTCCTGCACCTAATTTCTATGTTTCTATGTTTCTATTTATCCTGCTATCCTCTCTCATCATGTGTAGGAAGGAACTGCAGATGGTGGTTTAAACCCAAGATAGACACAAAATGCTGGAATAACTCAGCGGGACAGGCAGCATCTCTGGAGAGAAGGAATAGGTGACGTTTCGAAAAACTTCCAGAGATCCTGCCTGTCGCGCTGAGTTACTCCAGCATTTTGAGTCTATCTCTCTCATCAACCTTGTTCCAGTTATTGCTTTAAACATTTCTTCCTGCTCATTCTTCTGGAGCCATTTAACGATGACTTTGGATAATGATTAATTAAACAATCATAAGTCTTGGCTGTAAGTTGGTTAGATCAGGGTCCCTCCTCAAAATGAAACATTCCTGTTAAACACCTACCAGATGTATTATGAAGGAAAGGGAAATATATTTTTTTTAAAAAGGGAAAATACCTCTGCTTTGACCAAAGAAACACGGGCGATGAATATAGATTTTGCATGTGGAAAATAATTTGGAACAGACTCTAAACCAAAGATAGAGACTCACTTTTTATGAATAGTTTCAAAAGGTGTACGTCAAAATAATAACATTTTTGTAAAATAGAAAATGCATGATTAGTATTAATCCACATAGTTTGTATGGAGACACACACACGTGTAATATTAATGGACTGAATAGACTGTTCACATGCTCCAACGTCATACAGATATAGGGGGAAAAAACACAAATTTTGGTCAAACATTTGCAGACAATATGCCATTGTTCATCCATTGAATTCTCCAATTTTAGGCTGAACATTAGTCCGTCCAACACCTGGTTTTATCTCGGGCCTTGGTTCCTACAATCTGACTGTCAAAGAACCTCGCTCCTACACATATTACCTACCATGCTTAGTCCTGCCTCTCCTCTCTTGCAGCCTTCTACCCCCCCCCCCCCCCCCCCCCCCCCTACAATCAGCCTAAAGAAGCCCCCTTAGCTTCCCTTGAAATGGTTGCAATATTTAAGTCATCTGAATATTAGATACTCACACCCATTTTTAATTGGCACATGTAATTAAATTCTTGTCTAATTATCCCTATATTTATGATGGGCAAAACACAGATACATTTACAATTAAATATGAAAATAACTGATTGGTAATCAAAGCCGGACAAAGTGTTATTGGTCCACATTGTTGGTTTTCTAGATTGTAGGACAGCAGTGCCCAAGACTACTTTAATCTAAAAAAGACGCTAAGTGCTGGAGTGCGTCACTTACCTTGGCAGAGATGCGGTTGTTCTCCTTGTCGCATTTTTGGACTGGTGCGGCCTTTCCCAGAGGCCGGCCTAGATCTTCGGCAGCGGGCACGGCACGGGCTTCCATCGCGGAGCCAGAAGAAAGGTTTCGACCGCCGGCCTGCTGACTTTAACATCGTGAAACCGCGGTCTGCGGAGCTTCTAGCCGCGGGCGTGGAGGCAACTTTGCCTTCCCTTGCCCGGGATCCCTTGCCCGGGGACCGCGGGAGGAGTGTGCTCCGACCGCTGGCCTGCCTGCGGCCTATAACATCGCGAGGCCGCGGTCTCCGGTAAGAAAGTGGCCAATTCGGGCACTCCAAGCCGCAGAGTGTGTTCCATCCATCCCAACGTCAGACCTTCGATCATCCCGACTATAGGGCTTGTACATCGGGCTGTCCGTAGGGGCAACTGTGGAGGGTCAAGTCAAGTCAAGTCAAGTCAAGTCAAGTTTATTTGTCACATACACATACGAGATGTGCAGTGAAATGAAAGTGGCAATGCTCGCGGACTTTTGTGCAAAAGACAAACAATAAAACAACCAAACAAATTATAAACACAATCATAACACACATATTCTTTTACATAATAAATAATGGAAGGAAAAACGTTCTGTAGAGTTAGTCCCTGGTGAGATAGGCGTTTACAGTCCGAATTGCCTCTGGGAAGAAACTCCTTCTCAACCTCTCCGTTCTCACCGCATGGCAACGGAGGCGTTTGCCTGGCCTTAGCAGCTGGAACAGTCCGTTGCACGGGTGGAAGGGGTCTCCCATGATTTTATTTGCTCTGGAGTTGCACCTCCTGATGTATAGTTCCTGCAGGGGGGTGAGTGAAGTTCCCATAGTGCGTTCGGACGAACGCACTACTCTCTGCAGAGCCTTCTTGTCCTTGGCAGAGCAATTCCAAAACCAGATGGTAATGTTCCCGGACAAGATGCTTTCCACCGCCGCTGCGTAGAAGCACTGGAGGATCCTCGGAGACACTCTGAATTTCCTCAATTGCCTGAGGTGGTAAAGGCGCTGCCTTGCCTTACTCACGAGTGCTGAGGCGTGTGATGCCCATGTCATATCCTCAGAGATGTGGACTCCCAGATATTTAAACCAGTTCACCCTATCCACAGGATCCCCATTTATCCTCAATGGAGTGTACGTCCTCGGATGATGTGCCCTCCTAAAGTCCATGATCAGCTCCTTCATTTTTTTGATGTTCAAGAGGAGGCTGTTATCCTGGCATCAGAGTGCTAGATCAGCCACCTCCTCCCGGTAGGCCTTCTCATCATTGTCTGAGATCAGGCCCACCACCACAGTGTCATCAGCAAACTTAATTGTTGAATTGGAGCTGAACCTAGCCACACAGTCATGTGTGTACAGCGAGTACAATAGGGGGCTGAGGACGCAACCCTGGGGCGATCCTGTGCTCAGGGTGAGGGACTTTGATGTATTCCCTCCCATCGTGACTACCTGGGGCCTGGCGGTGAGAAAGTCCAGGACCCAGGCACACAGGGAGGTGTTGAGCCCCAATTCCAGTAGCTTCCCGGCCAGTCTGGTGGGGACTATCGTGTTGAAGGCTGAACTGTAGTCTATGAACAGCATCCTCACGTAGCCCCCCTTCTGGCTGTCCAGATGGGAGAGAGCGGTGTGCAAGACCTGGGAGACCGCATCGTCCGTGGACCTGTTCGGACGGTATGCAAACTGCAACGGGTCCATGTTCCGAGGGAGGAAGGCGCAGATGTGTTTCTTCACCAGCCTCTCAAAGCATTTCATGACTACCGAGGCCTCAAACACGGGTGAACAAAAGGAGGAAGACTGACTGAATTTTATTGCCTTCCATCACAGTGACCACTGTGGTGGATGTTTATGTTAAGTTCTATCGATATTTTTAATTGTGTTGTGTTCTTTTAATTGTATGGCTGCATGGTAACTCAAATATCACTGCACCTTAATTGGTGCATGTGCCAATCAACGTGAATGTGAATCTGAATGTGAATCTGACTCTGACTCTATGGGTCAGGCAACATCTCTGGAGAACATAACAGATGATGTTTCAGGTCAGGATCTTTCTTCGGACTGACTGAACAAATACTTTAACGGACTTCAAGGATACTAACCTTTTAAAAATAAATGGTGAGCTGGTCCCAGGCAACATAATTACACAATATATATTTTTCTGTATAATTATCAAAACAAAGCATGACATTTTTGGTGAACTTCATTTTAGAATGATAATTTTGATTGCTAACTGAATACATACCAGCCTTTCCTCACGATAACGAATGACGATGTTCTGAATATATAACATTTCTATTAATACTTGCCTCACTTTCATTATTTATTCCCCCATAGTATCCATCAGTTATGATCTTCAACAATGAATTTGAGCATTTCACTTTTAATGCCTTGAACAAAGACAGAGTCAATGTTCAAAGGGTCACCCTGTTACTTTTTACTGACAAAAATGCAAATAATTTAGAGTATTAGATGGCAAGTTAATGTCTAACCCTTGAACCGAACATTGTAATGGAAAGACACAAATTGTCGGAGTAACTCAGCAGGTCAGGCAGCATCACTGGAGAGTAGGAATAGGTGATGTTTCAGGTCGAGACCCTTCTTCAGACTAAGAGACGGGGGAGAGGGAATCTAGAGGTATGAAAAGGAACAGAACCAAGGCACGTGGTGATGTAATGCGTTGAAAACATTTACATGAAGTCTTTATGAATCGATCGTTGCTTAATTCTCCCAAATCGTGGGCGGTACGGTGGCGGAACGTGTGGTAGAGTTGCTGCCTTACAGCGCTAGATACGCCAGTTCGACCCTGACTACGGGTGATTGTCTGTATGGAGTTTGTACGTTCTCTCCGCGACCTGCGTGGATTTTCCTTGAGATCTCCGGTTTCCTCCCACACTCCAAAGACGTACAGGTTTGTAGTTTAATTGGCTTGGTATGAATGTAAAAGCGTCCTTATAGTGTGTAAGTTAGTGTTAATGTGTGGGGATCGCTGGTCAGAGTGGGCTCGCGCGGCTGAAGTGCCTGTTTCCATGCTGTATCTCTAAACTAGACTAAAGTTATTATGAAACTTACAAAATTCTTAAGGGGTTGGACAGGCTAGATGCAGGAAGATTGTTCCCGATGTTGGGGAAGTCCAGAACAAGGGGTCACAGTTTAAGGATAAGGGTGAAATCTTTTAGGACCGAGATGAGAAAAACATTTTTCACACAGAGAGTGGTGAATCTCTGAAATTCTCTATCACAGAAGGTAGTTGAGGCCAGTTCATTGGCTATATTTAAGAGGGAGTTAGTTGTGGCCCTTGTGGCTAAAGGGATTAGGGTGTATGGAGAGAAGGCAGGTACAGGATACTGAGTTGGATGATCAGCCATGATCATATTGAATGGCGGTGCAGGCTCGAAGGGCCAAATGGCCTCCTCCTGCACCTATTTTCTATGTTTCTATGTTTCTATATTGTAAACAATTCACAACTGTTGCATGTCTTAATACAACAGTGTTCCCCAAATATTGGGTGGGATATCATTCAGTCCCCTTGGAGATATTTGTGAGAGGAACAAAAAGTAATTTATCTTCAATTCAAAAGCAGAGAGAACTCTTTTGACACTATTACCCTCCAACATTTCATATCCTCTGAGGATGATCAAAAATGTACATCTGACATTTTAACAATTAATCATAGCATGAACCTATCGGTATTGTCACTGTAAACCCCAGGAGATTGTGAGACATATTTACAGGAAAACTCTATTTTCAGTGCATCTGGATAATAAAGTCAACATAATGCACAAGTTTGCAGTATCACAACATGCATTTTACAACAGGCTTGAATCTGTAAGGATTCAATTTCATAACACTGTATTAGAGTTTATATTTGTCAATGAGAAGAGATGAATTGATTATTGAGTCACATAACCAAAGGCTGATCTTTTACAATTGCCTTAATTTACCTGTCCATATACATTAGTGATAAGGTAATTTCATATATCATACTGTAAATAATCTTATGATTATTAACATATGTTGATATAATGCCATGGCATGACAATAACTTATAGGTGAGGCCATTTCACAAGTAACCGTGTATAATGTATACATCATGTAGTCAAAAAGCTAACATTCACTGTAATGTTAACATTAGGTTTTAACAAACAGGAGCAAGACCATTATTTGGAGTATTGTGAGCAATCGTAGGCCCCAGAACTGAGGAAGGATGTGCTGGCTTT